>NW_007579358.1:156904-166262 GCF_000690725.1 Stegastes partitus | reverse complement strand
CAAGAATTTTCTACATTGAGCTAAAAATTCACAAATATCTTGTCGAGACAGACGGTCGAGCAGAAATCAGATGACATGAGAAGGAATGAGCCAATGAGTGAACTAGAAAAGACTGAATTCCTTTCTTCCTTCTGCAGTGTTTCCCTCCTCTTTCAGTCTTTTCCTGTTATTTCCTTTCCTCTCTGTACAACCTAAACATGTGCATATGACTAAAAAAGGTGCCTACACCGGCCGGCGTTACACCAGAGCGTCGCTGCGAAGCCTTTCGTCCGCTGCGATCTTCATCCTCCGCAGCTCGTCTTTCTTCATCAATTAGGAAATGTGTTGGCGTCGCCGGCGAAGCGTTGAGTAATGCTGATGATGTCATTGATGAAACCCGCCGCTTACAAATCACAACAAAACCGTAAATCATGCCGCAGATGTCTCCTCCGTTCGATTAGCGCGCCGTCCATATGGCTCGCCGTCGTATATCAACATGGCGGCCGGCCTTAATGGAGAACACGGAGCGGCGCGTAAACTCTCCCGCTTTCACACTTTAAAAACGTCATGTAGCCGTCAGCTTCCTGGCCGTCATCTTTTTATTTGTTGTTGTTGGGTTTTTTTTCATTTTCTGACACTTCTTCTATTTCATTTTTATTTTTCTATTTTTTACGAGAACCCAATTTGCAGACGCAGGCCATTTGCATTTCCTATAAAAGTGAAGCTCTCAGCTCCAAAGCCGGGATCCGTTTTCAGGACTCTGAAGGCAGGTTATGATAATTTCTCGACACAATGTGACGCCGGCGGGCCACAATGCCGCCTCTCTGCATATCAAAAACACCAGCGTTCACGGACCAACTGCACTCATCTCTCATCTGAAGACTCGTCCGACCATTATGGTTCTGAAAAAGATCTCGGAAAATGATGCGCAAAAAAGAAAAAAACAAAACAAAACAATGAAGGGATTTCAGGCTGCAGATATGAGCCTCGTGCGCTAATTATCGGACTGTTGTAAATGTATTCCAGCGTGTTTCAAGTTCACTCCATTGATTTGTTCTCTCTTAATAACATTTCTTTTATGTCTGTCGTGCATTAGTCCGCTGGGCTCATTTACATTCGGCTCCAAAGCTCCGCAAATGACACGATAAAACCTTTGAAGTAGGTGAATATGATTTATTCATTTCACTTAATTTTATTTTTTTATTTTTCCGCTGCAGCGCTGCTGCATTCAAGAGCATCTTTTTCAAGAAAATCGAGCAGCAGCACAAACTACACGTGGGGAAGGAAGACGTGCAGAGGACGAGAAAGTGAACAAAAAAATGAAAAACAACAAAAAAACAATGGAAATATGAGTAGAAATGACATTGTAAAGGAGCAAATGCTCGGTCGGAGTCTTTAAATCTGGACGAATCAAGAAAGTGGAGCGACTGAGGTGAAATATGTGCAAAGAAAAGTCTTAAAATCTAGAAAAGGACAAAGAAAGAAGCAACACGTAAACCACAGAAAGGTCTGGTGTCTTTAAAAAATGTTATTAAAATGACAAGAATCTGTAAAAACAAAAAGATTTCAAACTTCCCAACAGTCCTTGAACTACCCACGTGTAAGGAGGCACAAAATTCACCAGATCTGAGCTTAAACATTGTACGATTTCATCAGAAATGTCTTCATTTTACAGTTTTAAAAAATGAGCCAAAAATCTGTTTTTTTCTCAAACCATGTTCTGTAAAAAACTAAAAGTTCTGCGTTTCTTGACTGAACTGAGCTGTGAGCAACAGTCACGTGACAATAATCCAGTAAATTAAAATAAACCTCATACTGTATGTTGTTATAGTTCAACACAGATAATCACAGCCTACAGATGCCAGCGAGCTCCAGGGTTTGTTTCCTACAAATCAGCATTTTCTGAAAATATAAAAAATCTGAAAGTATTTGATGTATTGAGCTAAAATTTCACAACTATCTTTATGAATATTCGTAGTTTATGATATAAAAATAATTCAGGCAAATCAGAAATGGTTGACCAGAAAATTTTCGAAATTTTTTTTTTGATGATTTAATATTTTTTAAAAATACATTTGAAAAGCATTTAAAAGAAAAAAAAATCCACAAGTCCTCTGATTTAAAAACACATAAAAGCCGCAACTAAGGCGCATTCAAGTGGGTCAACGTGCATTTTAAAAAAATTATCTCGGAAAGTATTTGATGCGTCAAGATAAAATGTTATGAATATTGATAATTAGAAAGAGCTAGAATGAGCTTGATAAATGACGTTTCTGCTTTATTTTGAAGGCATTATGACTAGATATATATCTTTTATATTATCTTCTTATATGTACCCCCATTCAGCAGCCCATTCTCATATTCCATTTGCACTATTCTCCTTTCATGTGTACTTTTATACTTGTTGCACTATTTCTTATATTTATATGCACATTTCTTTGTATTGTATGTGTAAAGCTGCTGACAACTATGTGACTTTTTCCACTGTGAGATAAATAAAGGCATCTTATCTTATCTTATCTTAGAAACGACTAGAAAACTGACTTTGCCGACTCCTGACGATGTAAACAGCAGTGACGGCTGCTCACAAAGTATTTGATGTATTGAGATAAAAATTTTTATTAATATCTTGATAAATAGCCAAAGTTTATGCTGTGAAAAGATTCAGACAAATCAGAGAAGGTCGACCAGAAAAGTTTCTAAAAATGTGATGATTTCAGATGGAGTGACCCTCATGTGATGATTAGAAGGAGCTGAATCCAGCTTTGTAGCTTTATTTTGAAGGGTCTGTAAATCCCTGACTCCAGGCTGCTAACCAGCTTCCAGATCTCCAAGGACAGTCAGAATAAACTGAATTTTGCAGTGAGATCTTGTAAAATCTTTTAAAAAAATAAAAAATAAAAAAAAAATAAAAAAATCCATTTAAATTTTATTTATCACAGAAAATATTCTGTACATTCAGCTAAAATTTCCCAAACATCTTCTTTAATAGCCATATATATATATATATATATATATATATATATATTTAGTTGAGCAGAAATTATTTTTAAAATCTGATGATTTCAGATGGAATAACCCTCATATTCTTATTATTCAGAATGATGATTAAGCAGCTTTATAAATGTTGCACGTGCTTTATTTTGAAGGGCTTGTACATCCCTGACTCCTGGTGGTATTAGCAGCAGTGCAGACCTCCAAGGACAGTCAGAATAAATGTCTGATTCACTTTTTTCTGCATCCAGATCTTGTAAAATGTTCTTTAACCTTAAAAATAAATCCACGTAAATGTTATCTATGTCAGAAAACATTCAATATATTCAGATAAAATTTCCCAAACATCTTTTTTAATGTCCATATTTTATGCTATGTTATTTTTTTGTTTGTTTGTTTTAAGTTGAGCAGAAATTATTTTGAAAATCTGTTGATTTCAGGTGGATTTACCCTCACATAGGAGTGATGATTTAAAGGAGCTGAATCCAGCTTTATAAATGCTGCATGCGCTTTATTTTGAAGGGCTTGTACATCCCTGACTCCAGGCTGCTAACCAGCTTCCAGATCTCCAAGGACAGTCAGAATAAACATCTGCTTCACTGTTTTCTGCGCCGAGATCTTCTGTTTCTTTCATTGTAAAAGGTGCTTTAACCTTTAAAAAATCCACTCGTGTGTTCGGGTTTCGGGTCAGAAGCCGGAAAGGTCGCGACCCTCTGATTTACAAACACATAAATGCTGCGACAAAGACGCATTCAGGTGCTGCTGCTGCTGCTGCTGCGACTCTCTAATTGGGTTTGTGCATCAGCAGATAGAGCACCGACGCGAGGACGTGGACCTGAAGGCGGCCGCCGTGCGCCTCATTGTCGGCCGGCCCACGGTTGTTGTCTGGTGGGTACTTGAGAATGCATTAACCTCCGGAGCGGGGGGGAAGAAGCCACGGAGGCTCCAGTAAAACCAGTGAACCCATTAAAAGGCCTGATCAGAGCGTTGTGTTTATGAGCGTCTCCACTTCATCCTAATGCAGCTTTTAGATGATGCTAATAGATCACAGGCCGTTGTGATCACAGCCGGTAATGGACCTTTGTCACAGCTTGCTGAGTGTGGCTTCAGGCTGTCGCACACACACACATCTGCATACAAAACACACACACACACACACACACACACACACACGAGCAGCACAACAATGGCCCTAATTAATAACGATTAGTGCGCTCTCAAACACACTCGCAAAATGTGCAAATGGAACAATAAATATGGCTCTTAAACGTGGCTTTTACAAGTGAGCTGAAACAATCTCTACTAATCATTAGCAAACATTTGTCATTATTAGGCGGCGGAGCGTGCAGAGCAGATAAACCGGCCGCTCGTCAAACTCCAAAGTGGGAATCAAACAGCAAAGTCCAAACGCAAACTCGCAGCAGATTCAGCTGAGCTTCACACGGTGGACGTCTCTCAGGACAGCAGCTTTCTGCTTTGGGCAGCTTTATGCAGAAACTTCACCAGAAACACTGTCAGCTTGTTTAAAATGAACTTAAACTGACAGAACTGTATTAAATGTGCACTCAATGCAGCAAGAAGTACGAAAAGAACATCGATAAAACGGTCTAAATGTGGAAAAAACACACCAACGGCCTGTGAAAATGGTGAAAATTACAGCAAATGTCTTTAGTTTAAGTTTTTAACCGATTTAACTGTAATTTGATGGTCACACGTTGCAACAGAATGAATTACAACCCATAAAAACACTGATTAATAATGTGGACAGTATGTAGAGCTGTTTATTTGTTTGTTTGTTTGTTTGTTTTAACAAGTAAAATGCATCTTAAACCCTTTTTTGGGTAGAAAATGTAAAATACCAGCTAACAAAAAACACTTTTTAGTCACTAATACAGACACATTCTCTTTAAGAAAAATAATTAAAAATAAGATATTTTTGCTGATATAAATACAATAATGTATAATTTTATTGTCGCATGTTGTAAAAGAAAAATGTCCTTTTTGTAAAAATCGTGTTTTATTATTTGAAGATTATTTAGAGTTTTAGTGTTTTTTTGTTTTTTTTTTATAGCTGATGCTTCTGTGATTTTACTCGATTTTATAAAATGTAATTCAACAAAACGGGGGAAAAAGTATCTTCACACCGTGGACGAGTCACAGGAGCTCGACTCTGGAAACATCACCACACCTCAGACAGAAACACTAAATGAACTGTTAGAGATTAAACCAACCAAAAAATAATTAATCTTCACTCAATACAGTAAAAAAAATGAAATAAAAAAAGGAAAATACATCCGTATAAAACTGTCAAACTAGCTGCAAATCTGTTTGTTTTTAGTGGATTTAAACACAAAAACCTGTAATTTGATGGTCACACGTTGCAACAGAATGAATTAAAATCTATAGAAAATACTGATTAATAATGTGAAAAATGTGTAGAGTTGTTTGTTTGTTTGTTTGTTTAAAAAACAACAACATGTAGCTGAAAACCCTTTTTGTGACAAACTGTAAAATAACAGCTAACAAAGTGTTCACCACGCTTTAGTCGCTGATGCAGATCCTTTTTTTTTTTTTTTTAAATGTGAAATAAGTCGATGTTTGATGATGTAAACCTGTAACATCGTCTAATTTTATTTGAGTCATTTAGATGTTTTTTGTAATTTTACAAAACAGGAAAAAATGCAAAATGACACAAATTATTTACTTTTTAAAAAAAAAAACCCATAATATACATTTTTTCTTATTAAAAAACTGCTAATATCTGCAAAATTATTATCTTTGTGATATTAATTTATTTAATTATTAATTTGCAGATTTAAATGCAGGTAAAACAATTTTATGGTTAAACATTGTGAAAGAACAAATTTTTATTTTTGTTTTTTTAAACAGATTTTTGATGTGAACAGTTTTTACCTGTTGTTATTATTATTATTATTATTATTATTATTATTAATAACAACAATAATAATAATAATGTTGTTGTTGTTGCTGTTGTTTTTATTTTGGCAGTTAACATGTAAACTAATATCTTTAAATGATTTTACTTGTTATAATCTGTAATTTTACAAAACAGACAAAATCTGTAAAATAACAGCTGATTGACTTTTTGTCAGGACTTTATAAACATAATTTTACTGTCAAATGGAGGCGACAATTTGTAAAATAATGGTATTTTTTCTGAGTTAAACACAGTTTAAACATGTTATTTATACGGTTTAATGTTTTAAAAGCACAAATTATCATTTGAAAAAAGATTCTGACTTTCATGTGGACGGTTCTGACCTGGTTTTTTCTGGGGAGTTCAGTTAACTTGTAAATTAATGCTTTTCTTTCTGGGATTTGACTTAAACAATCACGTTTCTACGCTCTGTGTTTAAAACTGAGCTTCCAACAGAAACACAAACGTCCCTGATTTTAATAAAACTGCACTAAAACGTCCCAGTTTTTCCTTTTCAAGCAGCTTTTAGATAAATAAACGTCGTCTCGTCTCGTTTGGGCCTCGGAGCAGCTAATAGGGGACATAAAAAAATAATGATTAGCCTACTATGTAAATGGCAATTAAAGGACAGCGAGTGCTGCAGGCGCTGTCCTTGCATCACGCCGCTCGGCTCTGATAGGAACACGCCCAGCTGCTGAGAGCCGCTGGCCTCTGACACTCATTTGTCAAAATGAGGCGGCGGGGAGGCAAAATCTGGCACTATGCATTAAATCAATTAGCTTTAATGGAAAAAGTGATCAGTGATTAGTGCACCTAGACCGCACGGCACAGCGCATTAAATGGGTTTGGGAGGCAGAAACGGGAACTACACGGAGAAAGAGCAACTGAAAGGTTTAGTGTTCTGGTGCAAATCTAAAACTTTTGAGCCCTTTCACAATAAAACACCAATAAATGACAGAAACGGTCGACAGAGAGCCGAGTGAGCTGCAGGAAGTGAGCGTCTTTAGTGGATTTAAATCTATTTGTGAGACCGAAACAGAACAATTAAAGAAGCCTTATATTCCTGTCTAAATGCACAATATTTGAGCACTTTCAGAATAAAATCTTGATAAATGAGAGAAACAATGAGTGAGCTGCAGGAAGTGAGCGTCTTTAGTGGATTTAAACTGTTTGGGAAGGCAGAAAGAAAAAACAAATGAAAAAAAGCAACCACACAAAGATGAAAAAAAGCTTCATTTTCTAGTCCAAATCTAAAACTTTTGAGCCCTTTCACAATAAAACACTTAGAAATAAGACAAATAATCAACCGAGTGCTGAATTAGCTGCAGAGAATGAGCATCAACAGTGGATCTGAATGTGTTTCTGAGGCACAAACAAAAACTAAATGAGAAAAAAAACAACTAAAAAGCTTCATTTTCTTGTAGAATTCTAAAACCTTTGAGCCCTTTCAGAATAAAACCCTGATAAATGACAGACACAGTGAGCAGAGTGCTGTGTGAGCTGCAGGATTGAAATCTATTTGTAAGACCGAAATCAAAACCAAATAGAAAAAAACTACAATTAAGAACCAAAGAAAGCTTCATATTTTGTCCAAATGCACAATTTTTGAGCAATTTCAGAATAAAATCTTAATAAATGAGAGAAATAATGAGCAGAGAGCTGAGTGAGCTGCAGAACATTAGTGGATTTAAACCGAAACTAAATGCCAAAATCAATCAAACAGGGATTAAAAATGCTTCATTTTCTAGTTTAAATCCAAAACTTTTGAGCCCTTTCAGAATAAAACGCTGATAAATGAGAGAAATGGTCGACAGAGTGAGCTGCAGGAAATCACAAGTGGATTTAAATCTGTTTTTAAGGCAGAAACAGGAACCACGTGAGTAAAAGAAGCAAAGCAAATTTTTTTTGTTTTCTTTTCCAAATCTAAAACTTCTGAGCCCTTTCACAATAAAACACTGATAAATGACAGAAGCGGTCGACAGAGTGCTGAGTGAGCATCATTAGTGGGTTTAAACTGTTTTGGGAGACAGAAACAAAAACCAAACACAAAAAGCAATCAAATAAGGACAAAAAAAAAAAAGCTTCCTTTTCTTTTCTAAAACTTTTGAGCCCTTTCACAATAAAACGCTGATAAATGAGAGAAGCGGTCGACAGAGAGCTGAGTGAGCTGCAGGAAACGAGCGTCATTAGTTTTACTTTAAGGCAAAGTGGACGAACGGGAGGAAAAAAAAGGAGGTGAAGCAGAAGAAGAGCTTCTGTCGACTCGACGCTGAGCGTGGAGGCGATTTGCATGGACGCCTGGCGCCCCCTAGTGAGGCTTCAGCAGCACATGTGAGGATCTTTATCTGTGCAGCAAATCAAGGCGACGACAGAGAGCCGCAGAATCAGTGAAATGACAGAAATAAAAAGAGGAAGCGTTGGATCGATGGGCGGTAAAGAGACGATAAAAAGTCACTTAATGCAGGAGAGAAGCTCTAAAGGAGGAGTTCAGGTCTCTGAGGAAGGTTCTGAGGAGACCAGTTACACTAAAAACCAACCCGATATCCAACAACTGAGCCGCACAACCAGATTTCTGTCGTCGTTAAACTTCTGACCTCGATGGCAGCAGCAGGATGAGTCGAGCCTCTCTCAGAGAAACACGAGGCCGATTCTTTATCGTTTAAAGTGAAACAAAAGCTTGTTTTCTTTTGGCTTTTCTTCAAATGATTCAATAAATTAAACCCTTTGACCCCAAAACTTGTAAATTATTCTCTCTTTATAAATAAAATCAACACAATTTCTCAGCCAGAGAGTTAAAACAAGGACGAGTTGGAGGATTTTAAACCTTCAGTAAAAATCTGAGCTTAGAAACACAAGATTTGATCAAAATCACTTTATTCTAATTTTTTTAATTAAAAAATCAGCCAAATCAATCAATCGTGCACGTCTCAGCTCGAGCCTCGTTTTGTTCAAAACCTTTCAGCAGAACGTTTAGACACAAGTATAGAAACAAGTGAAAGAGTTTTAGAAGAAAATCAAACCCAAAATACAGATTTTTATGTTTTTTATATTTTATTTTATTTTTAAAAATGTTATTATGTTATTATTATGTTTTTTTTTGTTTTTTTTTAATGTTTGACTGTAAAATACTTTTTTGTAATATTTTAAAATCAGCAAAAAATTATATGTATTTTTATGTATGTGTATATATATATGTGTGTGGGTATTAAGGATTTAAAAAATGTATTTTAAAGATTTTCCCTTTTAGTTGAAATTACAGACAATAACGAGTAAAATCACTAAAAAAAACAATAAAATTACATTTTAAAAGCCAAAAAAAAAAATCAGATCAAAGCTGTTTTAAAAAATGATCAAAAATTTGATTTTTTACGAATCGGAACTCGTTTATTTAACTGTGTTCAAATCAGCAAAAATATAATTGTTTTACAGATTTACTGTTATTATAAC
>NW_007579358.1:143627-154279 GCF_000690725.1 Stegastes partitus | reverse complement strand
TTTGTTTGTTTGTTTGTTTGTTTTGAGGAAACTTTGGCTGAAGCTACTTTCTTTAAGACACGTCAACTTGAATTTAGTTTTAATTTACACACGTAAATAAATCGATGCAACATCATCACGTGGACACAACTCATTAAAATGATGTTTGAGACGTTAAAGCTTGATCTAAATTAGCTCATTGGAGTTTTAAACTTCCATCTGTGTGTCTAATTAAATCTGTTCCTTGAATTAAACAACCAGAAGTTACTAAATTAGTTAAGAAAAAGCTTCTGGTTCAGGTTTTAGATGTTTGTATTAATGGAAAATACAACTTAAACTGAAGCAAGAGGGGGAAAAAAGCAGCCTGTAGGTTTGGATAGAACTAAACGCAGACGTACCTGAAGCAGAGTCTGACCAGGTGGTGACCAACCAGGTGGTGTCTGACCAGGTGGTGACATCTAGGTGGTGTTCGACCAGGTGATGTTCGACCAGGTGGTGTGTGACCAAGTGGTGACCGACCAGGTGGTGACATCCAGGTGGTGACCGACCAGGTGATGTCCAACCAGGTGGTGACATCCAGGTGGTGACCGGCCAAGTAGTGTCCAACCAGGTGAGGTGGTGACATGCAAGTGGTGTCCGACCAGGTGGTGACATTCAGGTGGTGTCCCACCAGGTGGTGACATCCAGGTGGTGTCCGACCAGGTGGTGACATCCAGGTGGTGACCGACCAGGTGATGACTGACCAGATGGTGACTGACCAGGTGGTGACCGACCAGATCATTTCATTATTTTGTGGGTATTTGCAGTTATTTGAAAGGCAAAACTCTGCATATTCAGAATTTAACCTCGTTTTAAAACATGTATTTTACAGATTTTTCCCTGTTTGGTTTGTTTGCAGATAATAACTTTAGTTAATTACGTTTTTTCCCCCATCATTTTACAGTCTTTGACTTTAAAATTACACCTTTTTAAATTCCTTTTAAATTTTTTTTTTTTTTTTTTACTGTATTTAACAAAAAACGAACAATATTTTACAGATATCTGTCATTATTTTAAATCTTAAAAAATATATAAAAACTAAAGCGGCGTGTGGAGCTTGGGGCAGATCGGAGCACATGCGGTCTATTTAGGAGCCACTTCCTGTTTAGTGGCGAGCAGCGGCGGCGTGGCGGTCCCGCATTTAAAAAGATTCTAGAGACACATTTATGGTGGTGATGACGTCATCCTGATGATGACGACGACATCATCAAAGCCCTACAACGTTGATGCAATTGTGACGTCATCATCAGGATGACATCATCGTAGCCCTACAACATTGTTGCGACTGTAGCAGGACAGTCCTTGTAGGCCAACCGTGGCATATTAGCTATTAGCATATTAGCATATTAGCCGGACTATAAAAGGTGCGTTACGGCCCTCTGCACGCCCTCTCTCCCACTGAGGCCAAGGATACGCCGCTTCTGGTCGCCTCACTTCCGGTTCGTCACGGCGTCAAACATTCGCGGGAAACAAACTGGTCTCCTGCTGGTAGGTTCGTTTCTCCCTCATGGTTTATTCAGGCTAGGATGCTACCTCCATGTTTAAATGCACGCTGGGATTGTAGGACGCTCTGGCAGCCTGAGCTCTCCTCACGCGCTCTGCCCCGCAGGTGTGTGGCACGCCCTCCTCTGTCAGTCAGGGGATCAATAAAGTTCTATTCTATTCTATTCTATTCTATTCTATTCTATTCTATTCAAGTGTTCCCGGGTTAAAGTGCCCTGAATGAATGAAATGAAATGAAATGAAAATGAAATGAAATGAAAAATACTTTATTTATCCTAGAAGGGAAATTCAATCTTGTAAAAGCTCACTTTTTTTCTTTTTTTAAAATCAATATAACATATATTCTATATTTATATGTATATATATATATATATCTATCTGAATGTAGCCTCCAGGCTCGTCCTCCTCCTCCTCAGTCATCAGAACAGCATTTATAGTCGTTTCAAGTGTTATGCTGCTTTAAGTAGCTGCAGGAAGTCATGTGTAGCTCAGAGCATTAAAGAGAAGCTTAGCAGCCGCCAGATGTGATCGATTCCTGTTATTAAAAAAATGCACATTTTGGATGTGGACATCATCTACATTTTGGGCCATTAAAAAAATAATAATAATAATGCAAATTAATTAAATGCAAATTAACATCTTTTTATTTGTGATTTTTAAGAATATTTATATATAATTTTATAGTTATTATCTGTACTTTGCCAAAAAAAATTTTTTAAAAAAATTAAAATTGTTAAAAAAAAACCAACCAACCAACAAAAAAAAAAAACACCTGATAAAAATGTTTTAAAATATAAAATGTTTCTTTCAGGTGTGCAAAGTGCTCGAGGGTGTAACATGAAGTAATAATAATAATAATAATAACAATAAAACTTTTTCCTCAGATGTGATTCATGCGTGTGTTTCCATCAGTAAAGCACAACATGTATCGGTTCACGACATTATTTATTCGTCTTTTTATACATTTCATTCACCTGCACACAGACTGTACATGGATTTATTTGGGCTTTTATGCAACGCTTTGCTTTTGTTAAATAAATAACTTCAGAACACTCAGTAAAAACACTTTACAGCGACTTTAGGATGACAAACACCAAACCAAAAGTTCTTGTTAGCAAAAAGAACTGAGTGAAATCATTTTTGTATTTACATGTGGGAGGTTTTAATAAAGAAAAACAGGGCAGAATTTAAGATTTTAAACCTTAAATTGTATTTTTTTCCCCCCTTTTGGCTGTTCCTGGATGATCACACCAGTGTGTGGCGGCTCCGGTGTGGACCAGCGATGGGTTTTATTGGTCCAGTTTTCTGTATTTCCATTAAAACGCTGATTTATTCTTTACCCTCATGTTCCTCATGTTCCCTGCTGCACATCCATGGCATGTACACATTACTCAGCCTACAGACGACGGCACGGCTTTTATTCCACACTGCACTGATGAATTACTGATTCGGTTTCTTCTCCAGCAGCGAGATCATGCAGCTCTTGAAAAAGTGTTCGAGTGTTTTTGCAAATGTGACTCAGCGAGAAACTGCATTTAAGGACATTAGAGTCCACTTCAAACTGTGCTTTTGAAATGCCACTTCAGCTGTGCCGTTATAGCCAAACTCTGAGCCCATCAAATACACTTTAATTTGAAGTCCGGTGTCACTGCAGCTTAGCCTTTGTGTTGCTGTGTGGAGGTCTGGGCGGGGGACGGGCCTACGAAGTGTCTGACTGGAGTTCATCAAAAATCCTCTTAAACACTGTGTTCTTGATCTTTTCTAATCTTAATCACGTCTTTTAGTTAAATTAAAACTCTCTACCGGCACGTCTCGCTGCTCGGCGGCCATCTTGCTAACACCCTCGAGTAGCTATTTCAAGCTAACAAGACCAGGTTCCCATTTAAATGACGTGGAGGGAGCCACAACTGCAGTTTTAATGGTCACCAAGACATTAAAACTACACGTATAGAACCACCAGTCAACTCTGGTAGAACAGGTTGGTGACTTTAACCCAAAAAAGCATTTTTCCTCGCAGGTTGTACTTCTACTGCAGTGCAACAACATGATTGGCTGCATGTTCAGCTGTGGATTTTTGTAACATGTGCCTCATCCATGATGCTATTGTTGTGGATTTCTCTCAGATTAATATTTAGGATATTTAAGTGACAAAGTGTTCCCTTACACCTCTGCTGTAACAACATCAACAAGAACTGTAAAAATGCCGGTACTGAGCGTAATCAGTGTTGGCAAATACCCCCAGTATCAGTTTTATTGTTGGATTATAGGATTGAAATTTCAAAAGAGATACTTAGAAGTTGTTGTTGCACAGCTAGTCCACTAGTGGCGCTGTAGAGTGCTTTGTAAAATGACCTTTGTTGCATAAATTGTGGGGCTCGCAGCAAATCACTGCATTTTTAAACCAATACTAACCAGTTCCAGTCAGTCTGAGCCATTTTTGCTAATTCTGCTTCAATAATCAACAACAATATCAATCAATCAATCAATCAATAATAATAATAATGGGGCAGTCAGTAACACAATCTGAGCACAGCAGACATTTGCCCTGTGCTGATATCGTTTAAGCTAAAAACCAACTCTGCTGTGTCACTTGCTTACACAAATGTCTTCCTAGATGATCCAGTTTCAGATCTCATGAACCTCCTCAGAGTCTCCGTCATGGTCCCGTTGCTGCTAAACTCCCACAATGCTCTCTGCTGCCAACATGAGCTGTAGTCTGAGTGACGCCTCCTCTGGTCTCTACAGGATTAAACAGTGAGAGGCTCCACCTGGTGGAACAACCAGGTACTACAGCTGGTCTGCGATACATCTTCTGACATCATGCAGAGAAAACAGGTTTCCTCTGTGTTTCGGAGCTTGTGGAGCCTCAGTACATCCGACCCGCTAACTCTACATTTAGACAGGGTTCTACTGGAGCTTTACAACAAGGTTCATGACCACCTACAGAACATTTAGTACCAGCTTAGATGCACAAGTGTAATTTTATCTTTATTCAGTTGTCAAGCAGACAAACTGGATTGATTGTATTAACTTTCATGGACTTCAAGTGTGTATCATCTAGAAAAAGGCATCAGCACACACCAGATACTAAACGACTCATATAAAGACTGATCAGGACCAACAGCTGGTACTAAACTACGTCGGTCATCACTCTACACTCAACCCACAATAAATAACTAGTTACACCAGTTGCATCATCAAGGCTGAATTCTTCTTCTTCTTCTTCTTCTTCTTCTTCTTGCTCTGACTGAGCAAAAACTAGGCCATTTCCACGGCAACAACTTGGACAACACAGCTTGAAACACTAAACACTGAAGCGTCTTATTAGAGCAAGTTGGCCTTCGGACTGGAGAGACTTATCAATCGACCAACGTTGAATGGATAATTAATGTGAGTCACAAAGCTTCGCTCCACTTGCTTGTATGAACAGCATCATCTCTGAAGGTCGACATACTTTCCAACCCAAGTAAACCGGTGAAAGTAGGTAAGTCCTCACCAATATCAACAACTACAGGATTGTATTCTGAGGTTTTCAGGAGAAGAGCCCAAAGGTTTGGTGGATTTTTGTACAAAAATTGTCTTTTTCTTGCTCAGGAGGTCTTTTCACTTTTTCCTTATGAGAACAATCATCGATGCGTTCTGTTATTTCTGTCCAAGTCCTCTTCTTCTGGTCAGCAGCTTGAGTTTTTCCTATTTTTGTGTTGGCGAAATTGTCTTTTCTTTTTCTTTGATCGTTCATCGTTGCTGTTGGAGATTGTTGTGATGCATCCTAGCAACGCCGATCGCCAAACACCAGCTACGTGGGCGTCGTCACGTTAGCATGCGGCGCCAAAACCGGGCAGAGTTAAGGCCAGGCTCAGGTTTGGTGGCTGCAGTCAACATGAAGGTTCCTCTAAAAACTGGTCGGAACAACTTGACGTTCAGTACCAGGCTCAGGAAAGACCAAAGGTTTGTTTTTTTTAAAAACTTTTATTCTAATGTGATCCGAGAGTTAAGTTGGCCGAGAGTTTATCATTAAGCACCACAGAAGTCTTTGTCATGCTGCCCGTTGCTGGCCTAATCGTTATCCGGTTAGCCAGCTGTTGGCAAAGACTTCAAACTGGTGCATTTCTCAAACTATTCCTGAATAAAAAAAACTATAATATCAAGCAGGTTGTGACTGAAACCGACCAAATGTTGTGTCTCACGTGGATTGACTGACATTAAATGCTGATTCATTAAATAACGGCACTCAAACAAAAGTAACCGGGCCAATAGTGGTTCAGTGTAAAGCTGCTCTTTACGGTGTTTTAAAAACCAAACATCAGGCGTTCCATCAGTGTTTCTCCAGCCTCCAGCACACAGCACCAGTCGTCTCGCCATCAAAGCATTTTACTGATCTGGGAGTCGTGGGCTTTGTAGGTGGCGCTGACGTTGGTGGACGGCGCCGCCTCCATCCGGCTGCGGAGGTCCCTGGTGTCGTTGAGCGGACACTCGGTGGGCGCCCGGCACCAGAACACCTGGCGGTAGGAGTTCCTGAAGTTCTCGGACAGGAAGGCGTAGATGATGGGGTTGACGGAGGAGTTGCTGTAGGCCAGGCAGTGAGCCGCCACCCGGAACACAAAGGAGGCCTGGTTGAGGGGGAAGGAGCCGAACTCCACCCACAGATGGACGATGTGATGAGGCAGCCAGGACAGGCAGAAGACCACGACCACGGCCAGGACGGTCTGAGCGGTCTGCAGGGGAAACCATGGTGATACAGGCTATTGTACACGGCAAAAAGATTTATGTGAATGCAGCCAGAAAAAAAAAAATACATAAAAAGATGGTGGAGTGTTTAAGAAGTGTAAGAAAGTGAAACTTGCGTCAAATATCTGTAAAATAAGACCCTTTCTTTTCTTTGTATTTATCGGTAATTTAACAAAATTGGGAAAATCTGTACAACAAAAACAAAGAAAAAATACTTAGAAATGAATATTTTGGACATCAGTTAAAGTTTTGGATGTTTTTTTTTTTTCTTTTTCGTCTCATCAACTTACAAATTAATGCATCTTTTCTGTGGGTTTACTAGTTTTTGTTCCTAAACAAAAATCCAAATCACAGTAAAGTTTTCAAAAACAATCAGTTAAAAATGTGCACACTGCAAAAATTGTGGAATACTGTAATATTCAAAAACTGTGAAAATAACAGCAACTATCCATAAAACAATGAAATGTTCAGCCGATTCAAATACAGTAAAACTGACACTTGGTGGTCACACGTTGTAAAAGAACAGATCACTGAACATACAGATGTTTGACATTTTAGACCTTTTTTGTGTGTATGCGTGTAAATGAACATATTTTTCTGGGATTTTTCTATTTGTTATCAGCTAAAAATCTGTAAAATAACAGCATTTTAAAAAAATAATTTTGAATCCCTAATATGCACAATTGTTTTGTTTTTTCACATTATGGCAAATATCAGTAAAATAATGACCGTTATGCTGATTTAAATACAGTAAAATGGAGTCATTTTATTGTCAAATGGGGCAAAAGAAGTTAACATTTGTGAAAATACAGATTTTTCATGTGGAAATTGTTTACAGTTCAGGCCAGTTGTTTATGTGTATATATGTATGTACAACTTTTTAAAAAATGAATTAATTTATACTTTTTTTCTTAGATTATACCAGATATTGTCTATAGCTTAAAAAAACACAAAACAGGAAAAATATGTAATCTGTTAATTTACTGTTTTTCTGAATAACAGCAAATATCTGTACAAATGACAATATTTTCAGCAGATTTAAATACAGTAAAAAATGTAATTTTACTGTCAAATGTTGTAAAAAAAAAAAACAAAAAAAACTAATTAATATTTGCAAAAATACACATTTTTGATGTTGATATTTTCAGTTTTGGCCACTTTGATAGAAAACATTTAAACTACTAAATGTTTTTCTGTAGTTTTACTGGTTATTATCTGTAATTGAAGAAAACCGGAAAAATATGTAAATTAAAGGTAAATTGGTGAAAAAAACAGCATTTTTTTTTTTACAGTTTATTTAACTGGAAGAGGAGTGTAGATGCTGCTGATCTACTGCTCCAGTAAAAACTCACTTCACACCATCATGAGAACAGTGATGGAAACATCACAGTGCAGAAGTTTTACTGGAGCACCTTCAGTGATGTTAACGCAGCTCAGACCGTTTAGCTGTTCACTGAGAAATCAAAAGCATCTCTTCTGTTTCAGTCTCTCCACTAAAACCTTTAACATTGTGCTGTACTTTCATGTAGAATTTGTAATTAAAAACAAAGCAAACAGCCTCCACCGACCTTCTTTTTGGACAGCTCTGACTTTTTGGAGATATTCTTCAGCTTTTTGTGCAGATGGTTTAAAACCTGCAACCCACAAAAAACACACTTCAGTGAGCAGGATTTGTGTTTTCCTGCAAACACAGACATCAGTGTAGCATTTGCACCAAAAAAATACAAATAAAAATCGCTGTATAAACAAGGAAACGTGACTTTTATCGCAGTAAATCCAAGATTACGCGCGACGCTGGCATCCGAATCAGCTGCGCGTCGTTCGTTTGCTCCAAACTCTGGCAATCTGTTATTAACGCAGCAGATTTGTGCGCTCCCATTGACTCTGATTCATGCGCACCCACCTTTGCATAGCACACAGAGATGAGGGCGAGGGGCAGCAGGTATCCGAACACGAAGGTGCACATCACGTAGACCTTCCTCTGCTGCTCCGGCCACACTTCCCAGCAGAACGTGTTGTTGTCCTCCCGCTCCACGATGCTCTGGTAGTGCGCCACCGGAGCCGCCATCGCCAGAGACAGCAGCCAGATGAGCACCACCCCGAGCACGGCGTGCCTCCCCACCCGGATCGACGAGGACTTCCTGGCGTGCACGATGGCCACGTAGCGGTCCACGGACATCGCGGACAGGGTGAAGATGCTCACCAGCATGGACACGGTGAAGAAGTAGTGCGTGAACTTGCAGATGAAGGCGCCGAACACCCAGGTGGGCAGCATGTAGATGGTGGACTGGAAGGGGACGCAGAAGAGCAGGTAGGACAGATCCGCCACGCTCAGGTTCAGGATGAAGATGTTGGTGGTGCTCCTGGGCTGCGCCGGCTTGCTGCGCGCCAGCACCGTGATCACCAAAGTGTTCCCGAGCACGCCGAGGACGAAGATGAGTCCGAATATGAGCAGAGAAATGAAAACATCCAGCCCGACCCCCAGGACGAGCTTGGCCGGCAGCCTCACCGTGTCGGCGTTCAGCGGCTGGCTCTGGTTCTCCGCCTGCAGCTCCATGTCTGTCCGGTGGCAGGAGAAAAGTCACATGTTGGTAGGAAAGGTGAACATCCTGCGAACGAGGCTCGGCGTCGGGACGGCTGGACGGAGCTCATGCATGTGCAGCTGCCTCCTGCCTTCCGAGGCAACGTCACCGAGCTGTGCGCAACGGAGCCCACCAATACCTCTCCACTGCTCCCAGCGAGCTGCAGCCACTCAAGAGGGGGAATAAAAATAAATCTGTGGTGTAAAGATTCGCATCAATGAGTCAGTTCCACGAGCACTCAGCCTCATTCTGATTAAAACAAGTAACCAGTGAAGTCATGGCACGTTTGCGCATTTGGACACATGTTGACCAGAACAGAACATATGATGAATATGTTGCACAGAAGGGAAGAAATGCACACATATTTTAAAATACATTGTAAATGTGTTAAACAAGAACAATAATACACACTGTAAAACTGTAAAAAATAAACGGTAATAAACTGTTTAACCTTCTTTTGTTTGCTTGTTTTTTTTAGATTTCCAGTTTTATTTCACAGACTTTTTCCTGTTTTGTGTCATACCGGACAACTTAAAGAAAAATAATAAAAAACTACAGGAGGAAACAAATAATAATTTACATGGCAACTGAAAAAAAACAAAAACAAAACAGACCAGACTTGTAAATACCTACTTGTCAAAAATTGTTTTTTTTTTTAGTTTAAAAATTATATTTGGTTCTTTTGCAAAGTTTGATTGTAAAATTACACTATTTTAACAAATTATTTAAATTGAAATATTGTCACTTTACAGATACCTGCAGGCGTTTGAAAGAAATATTATATATTGAGACATGAAAAATGGTCTTAAAAATACAAAATATATGTTTTTTAAACTGTTATTTTACAGATTACTCCAGTTTTGTGAAATTACAGAAAGTATTTAGTAAAATCCTACAAAAAATATATTAATCAAAATGTTACCATCAAAAATCTGTATTTTTACAACTGATTTCAGTTTTGTTTTTGCTGTTTGTTTGTTTTTAACAATGTGTGACTTTAAACTACACTGCTTTCCTGTATTTAAATCACATTTACAGATATTTGCCATCATTTTCATATTTTTCTGGCAAACTTTTGTAAACATATGACAGTCATTTTTACAGAACAGTGTGGATGCACACTGACTCCCTGTCAGTTAATCATATTGCTCATTGCACAGTTAATCATGCCATGAATGTGACGAAGCAGTTCATGTCTCCAGTGCTTCAGCCTAAATAAACAGATTTATTTCTACAACAGAACAAGGAACGTGGAACTGACCCCTTATTACAAATTATTAACTTATTCAACAGTGTTTTAAATGAGTCCCACTTTTCCCCCAAAGACACCACTTCAATCTGAAATAAATGGATTTGGATATTATCAGTCAGCACGACACTGAACTCTGCTGCTCGGAGACGTTGTCCATTTGCATTCACGTTACAGGATCAGGCCCGTTCCACTGAATCCCTAACTCACCCAGGGTCCCTTCTTATTTTTAGACTATTTTACACATTATCATTTGAGCTATAAGAGGTGATAATTAATGTTACAGCAGCACAGAAACGCTGAAGTAACAAAACCAATTTAAATGAAAACAAGCGTTTTAATGATCATTAGTAATATAATGTTAATGATGTGATAGATGTACCGTTTATTACGTATTGGTATTTGGTGCAACTTCAGATGGGAGATCAAAATCATCTGAGTCATCATGATTGGTTTTAATTACCATATTAGGTCAAAAAAACAAGAGTCCTGCATCACAGGAGGCTTCAGCATTTCTGGAGCTTTACTAAGAACAAGGAAGCAAAAATCTGAATGTCTCACTCTCTGTTGCA
>NW_007579358.1:140804-142670 GCF_000690725.1 Stegastes partitus | reverse complement strand
TTGTTGGCAAGGAGGCCGGTAGTCCTGAAATGGAATCAGTTCATTTAACCTTCGTGGGAGCATTTGACAGTGGACAGCATCTCGTTAAATCAGCAGCTCAGCATTTCCCATCGTCTGCAGCACATATTATATCACTTCTAACAGGAATAATGTCGGTGCTGCGTGTTGCTCTGAAACCTGGCTGGTGACGACTTAAAACTAAATTTCTTCAGCGGAACGACTGGAGCTGATTATTAACCAACGACTTCAGCGAGACGGTTGTTCGGTTCGGTTTTTATCCTCCCATCTCATTTCCAGACTTGAGTGAGTGGAGACATGGAGGCTGAATAAACATGCAGTTTGATTGGCTTTTAAAAAATAAAATAAAATATGGGTCCAATTTATCTTCCCCAGCAGCTTTCCTGCAATCAGCAGCTTGGAGTGGCACTTTAACAGCAGCGGAGGTGAACCTGAGCAGTTCAGAGGGCGAATGAGGCGAATGCTGCAAAAACAAGGTGATAAAAACCTGAATGCATCACATGGAAGCGATTCCCAGCAGCAGCAGCAGCAGAACGTGCGCTGAAAACAAATACGGAGGTTATTTATGGGATGGGATGGACTCGCTTTTATGTACATTTGAAGCCGGCCAAAATTTTTTACGGGTTTGCAAAGGAGGTGGAGAAAAGTTTAATATGACAGCTGGCATTAAAGAGTATTCACCTGTAACACCCTGCTACAGCCCACACTGTAAAAAAAAAAAATCGTTTTTAACTGTGACTTTTTGCTATTTCACAGATTTTGCCAGTTTTGTTAATTTACAAATAACAAAAAAAGAATAAATTTGTCATTTTGCAGTTAAAGTTCACACATCAATGACAAAAAATGTAAATGTTCTCATCAATAATCTGTTTTTTTGGGGTTTTTTTTTTTACAAACACTGATTTGTTCTTTTACTGTATTTTACTGTAAAACTACATTTTGACTGTATTTAAGTCAGCAAAAACTAAATCAGTGTTTTACAGATATTTTGTGTTAGTTAAAAGAAAAAAAAATGTATGTTAAGGATTGAAAAATGATCATGTTGCTTAAAAAAATTACATAAAGATCTCCAGTAAAATCACTGGAAAAAAAATATCTAATCTTCTAATCTCTAAAAATTCAGCAATAAAATATCGACATTTTCCAGATAGTTGTCATTATTTTAAGGAAAAAATATGCACATTAAGGATTGAAAAATGCTAATGTAATTTTAAAAATTAAATACAGATCTCTAGTAAAATGGGAATATATATAAAAATCAGTAGAATATGTAAATAACGTCTACATCAAAAATCTTCACTTTCACACTGGATTTAAATCAGCAATAAAATATCATCATTTTGAAGATATGTCATTAGTTTGAGGAAAAATTCTACATATGAAGGATTGAAAAATTTTATTTTTTTAAAACTCTTATAGCTTTAAAAGGGGGAAACCTTTATGGACACTAAATCCTTTTTTTTTTTTTTATAATAATGGTGAGTTGACGATGGTAAGATGATTAAATGATCCCGAATGGTAAAACATCTGGATTAAATCTGGATTACTGTGATTCACATTAAGATAAAATAACACTTTATTAATCCCAAAATTCAAATATTACAGCAGCAAACCTGTTAAACTATTAAGACTCGAGTTACTTTTAGTAAAGCTGCTAGAAATTACTTCGACCCCCTAACCCTGAGTCCTACTTGGTACAGTCCACCCTGAAGGTGTTGATTTATTTTGAAAATCTTCTTCTTTTAATTTTTTTTGCCCAGTTTGTAAATACACCAAGTTATTATTATTACCAGAAAAGGCTTGTTTCTCAGCACGATCCATGATGTTGAAGATTTAAATATTACAGCA
>NW_007579358.1:139811-140761 GCF_000690725.1 Stegastes partitus | reverse complement strand
GTTCAGTGATTGCACACATCGGTGGTGTTTGGATGAACAGAAACACAGATTGTACATCAGCAGACAGACCGAGCGAACGTCCTGCGTTCTAGTAAACTTCAGTCTGTGCAGAACCTCCTGCTGACATGTTGGTGGGCTTCTGCAGCTGTAATTTATGGACGTCATGCGTGTCTCGTTTTAAAAACCGTGTTAGTAAAGATGCGGCGACTGGACTCGTGCGCTCTGCTATCGATCTGTTCCGCCAGCAGCTCATCATCATTAAGCCGACATGCGACCGATCTGCCATCTGGAGACGAGGCCGGTGCAGATCCGTGTAACCGGAGAGCTGATTTCTATCTGCGGAGCCGCTTGTCCTCAGCTGATTGTACACAACCGGAGCTGTTATTGTTTATCTGGCCGCTCGGTCTTCCTGGTGTCGAAGCTTCGTCGCCAAAGATCTGAGCACCAACCGGCTGACGGATGACGGTCGAGGCGCTTTTTTTCCTGACAATTAACAGCACTCGTTATATCACCTTTTTTCTTCTTTTTTTTTCGTGGCGGTGGTGCTTATTGTGCTTTCGGGAGCGCGGCGGTCGTTTCGTAATTGGTTTCTCAGCTCGTGTCCTGAAGCAGCCTGAAGTTTCCATGGCGACTCTTTACTCCATCGACCGAGATGTTATCCTGGATTCTGCCAAGAAGAAGAAAGCCGAGAAAAACAGCAACATCTCATCAGTCAACATCAAAAGTCTCTCCACTTCTATGATCAAACTGCTGAGAAATCAATCGTTTTGACTGTTAATTTAAACCCGTAGTTTGGTTCGTGTCCTGCTGAGCCAGTTTATTACGAGTGTAGCGGGATAAATCCTCCATCAGGGTCCTGTGGTTCGGCTTAAATCACCTTAACAGGCAGAATGAATGCAGGCCACGTTCCTGCACATCTTCAAAACACACTAAAAGGACGTTTTTCCTCC
>NW_007579358.1:127012-138523 GCF_000690725.1 Stegastes partitus | reverse complement strand
CGGTGGATGTAAACGTCTGGATTCAGCTGTTTGTTTCTACTGAGCCTGGAGAAGGATGTTTTTGCAGTTTTCACTCAGATTTCAACTGAACTTATTAACATTTGTGGAAAACCACAAGTGTGCATATATGTTGTCCTTTTCTAATATGTAAAGAACATTATGTAAAATGTAAATGTAAGAAAAAAGAAAGAAAACTAGGACAAATCCAGGCACACACAAATATAATAAGACTCCATTGACTAAGTGTTTGTAAAATATGTTGAGCAGAGGTTTGTACTGCGATGCTATGACAACATAATCAGGTTTTTATTGTGTAAACCGGCTCGAGAAAACATAAAACCCTTAATTTTCCTTGTTAATCAGGTTTTTTTTTTGCTTCAGAATCACAAAAAAGGAGGATTTAACACTTACTGTGACTCTTCACCTGCACAAAACGGATCAACCTAATGGAGTCCGGTGAGTAACACGGGCAGAAAACTGTCAATGCAGTAAGTTATTTATTTTACTTTTAACTTCCAGCTGCACATTAGAGCTCTGAAACTTTAAACGTCGTTCAACGTTCAGGTCTGACAGCATCTAATGATGAAGGAGGCTTAGAAATCACTTCAGCTTTTGTCCAAATCTTATTTAAATCTAATGTAAATAATGTTACTGATTGAACATCTTCTTTGATAAATACCAACAGACTGGAAAACTGACTCAGCAGCGAATCAGACAAACACATTAATGCATTTTTTCCTGCATCACCAGCTGGATTTGTGACTCTGAGACACAGAAAACTCAACGTACCTCCATCGGACGTTGTAGTAAAACTGCTCCGGATGTGAATCAGCAGCTGTGGGAGTTTTGGAAGAACCAAAGAGGAGCGCAAAGGTTCAAGAACTTGATTCAAGACTGAGATTTTTTTTTAATAGCTTCTAAACATAAAAACAAGAGTAAAATAAAATCCAACACGGACAAAAGATCACATGAACCAAACAGCAGCTTTAGATACTTCCTGGTTGAACCACATCACTAATGGAAAAGGTCAAATTAAACCAACAAGTACATTTATAAAGACTATTATTACCTTTTATCGTTCAGTTGAAGCATTAAGAAGTAAAATAACTCTACAATAAACTATTAAGACTCAAGTTATTTTTAGTTAGGCTGCTAGAAATTAGGATGCAAAAACAAATCCCATTACTTCCACCCCTCACCCTGAGTCCTGTTGGTACAGTCCACCCCAATGGTGTCCTGTTGACTTATTTTTTAATCTTTGAGCATGTTTAACACTTTTTTCTCTACTTTTGCCGCCCTGGTCTCTTTCTGTTTGGACTGATTCAATCTTCCTTCTTTCATTTTTTGCTCAGTTCTTAAACTTAAATACATAAACTTAGGATTATTGTATAAAAAAGGCCTGTTTTTAAGCAGGATCCAGGATGTTGAAGACACAGAAAAAAAAAAAAAGCATGTTGTGAATGTTTCAGAAAACCTCTGCAGTCGTATTTCCAGATGTTTTATGAAGAGAAACCAGTTTGGATCCAGTTTGAACCTCCATGACTCCATGTCAGGCGTCTGTTTTGTGAAATTCTGAGTTTTTCTTATTATAATCAAAGATCTGAAGTCAGTCCAAGTGTCCTGTTTGATAAACACATGATTCTGTTTCAGATCCAGAGTTCAGCGTTTGCAGAGAGACGAAGCCTTTAATCCAGGTCAGACGTTTCATAATGAAGCTGTGGATCTCTGATCTCGTACCTCGGCGCCTCCCTCCTCGCTGATTCTCTTTTTTTATTAGAGCCGTGAGCAGATAAGCCGCTCTCAGGTGGTTCAACCTGCGGCTCCAGGCCCGCCGTTGCCATGGCGCCGAGGCCCCGGCGACAGCACATCCGTCCTGTACCAGTAATTTCAAACGGACTTTGCTTCGTCTGCTTAAATAGCTGCGAGCCACAGATTTGCCATTCGGGTTCGACAGACGACGCTGTTTTCGTTTCTCTCCGTCCTCGGATGATGACGCTTGTTTCTCCGTCTGGGACGATAATGTCACTAAAAGTCTGTTCTGGGTCTGGAGGCCAAACTTTCTGCAACAGCTCCTCTATCATCCTCTTTGTTTGTCTCTCTGTGGACTTTGTAAAGAACAAACTGACCAAGAAAACAAGAGAAACAACCAACATTCACTCAGATGTTATGTTTGTTTTTCTTTTTATTATTTTGCCTCCTGTTTGAGTTTGACCCGACTGATGAGCTCTGATTCAACCAACAGGCCTTAAAGTCTGAAAAAACACAGACAACGATCCAGATACAACTTTATTAAAGTGCTTGATTTAGCGTTTACTTACTATTCAGATCAAACTTTATTAATCCTGAGGGGAAACTCTTGAGCCAAGGATAAAACATAAGAAATGCAGTGATTAAAAAAAGTAGAAAAGCAACAAGATATAAGTACAAAACAACTGTTCACTGAGATAATAACCAACGTCACACATGATAACGACTTATTGCACCTGGAAATGAATACGAATATAAATAATAAAACAGCTGCAGTCTGTTTTCAGCTCCACGCACAGTTCGATTTGTTTGGTTTTACAGCCGTTAACGACCAACAAAGTTTGTTTTTTTTACATCATTTTTGGCTTAAAGTGAGTGAATATTAAACAACGTGTTTGCAGGTCGGTGACGAATCACCTTCATCCTTCAGCAACAGCCGCATGGTGATGAAGATGCAGAAATGTAGTATTACAAGCCCTCGTGTCTTCTCAAGAAGTCTCTCTCAGGTTTAAGATTAAACTTTAAAATGTAATCTCTGTTGCTTTTTTTTTTTTCCCAAAAAAACTCATTCCTTCCCAGTTTTAAAACGTCTTGAATGCAGCTCAGCGCTGTTGTTTCCTCTTAACATGTGCAGATCTACGAAGTGTTGGAGGAATTCAGCTGCACGTTTGAACCAGAGGCTGATTCTGGGGTAAAAATACAGAACGCAGGAAGTGTAGTTTAGGGCAGGAGTGTCCAGTCCTGGTCCTGGAGGGCCACAGTCCTGGTCCTGGAGGGCCACAGTCCTGCATGTTTCAGATGTGTCCTTCTTCCAACACACCTGAGTCAAATGATCAGGATCGTTATCAGGCTTCTGCAGAGCTTGATGATGAGCTGATCATTTGAATCAGGTGTGTTGGAAGAGGGAGACGTCTAAAACATGCAGGACTGTGGCCCTCGAGGACCAGGATTGGACACTCCTGGTTTAGGGTTAGAACACATCAGTGACATTCATCTGTATGGATAAAATGCAGCACACAGTAAATATCCAGCACAAAGGAGCAGCTTGGTTTGCCCAAAATATGCAATTTTTAGTGAATTTGATTTGATTTCTGCCTGTCTTATGACACATCTGCTTTGTTTTATTATTTATTCTCATTTTTATTATTATTAGAATAGTTATGTGAACATACAGGATGTTTGAGTCACAGCTGCAGAATTGATTTAAAAGTATGATGTGAGGTATTTAAAGATGCTTTGAATCATTCAGGAGGTGAGCAGATCCAACTTCAGCATCAAATGTATTCATGAAGCATTCTTATAATAAACTGACTTGAACATTGTTTGTTTTTTTTGCTGAGTGTGAGTCAGAGAAGTGTGGATTAACTCCTCAGTGGAACATCCATCCATCCATCATCTCTACTCCTTATTCCTCACTAGGGTCATGGGGGGGCTGGAGTCTATCCCAGCTGACTCAGGGTGAAGGCAGGTTCACCTGGACAGGTAACCAGTCTATCACAGGGCTACACTTAGAGACAGACAACCAAGCACACTCACATTCATTTCACAATCAATTCAATTTAGAATCACCAATTAACCTCAACATGTGTCTGGACTGTGGGAGGAAGCCGGAGAACCCGGAGAGAACCCACGCTGCACGGAGAGAACATGGAGACTCCACGCAGAAAGATCCCGGTGCCCCCCCCCCTGCAGCCCCTCAGTGGAATAACGTTTATTAAATCTGGGACCGATCAGTTCCTGACACCGGCAGCAGGGGGTGCCGTCGAGGTTTACCTCAACTGGCCGCACAGCGATTCATAAGTGGAGACACAAAGCCGGTTTGTATCTGGTGGAAATGACTTTTTCAAACTTACATTTGCTCAGATTGAAGTCAGAAACTTGAGCAGCCCGACACACGAACACGTGACCGCTCGACCTCCACATCCAGTGTTTTTTTTCTCTTCTATAATTATTTTACTTTGTTTTTATTCTTTATTTTCTTATTCCTGTTATTCTCCTCCTTCATTCCTTGGGCGTCACCAACAGCCGGAACCACATTCCTCGTATGTTGTGTATGGACTTGGCCATTAAAGCTGGTTCTGAATCTGTTTCTGTTCTGATGTGAGGAGCCGGTTTATTTGAGCTTTTAGAGGAAAGACTTGATCCAAACCAGCTCATAGTTGCTCTGAGGGATCA
Organism: Stegastes partitus; assembly: GCF_000690725.1. Classification (NCBI taxonomy): domain Eukaryota; kingdom Metazoa; phylum Chordata; class Actinopteri; family Pomacentridae; genus Stegastes; species Stegastes partitus. The sequence goes on along the minus strand of NW_007579358.1, from coordinate 134,101 downwards.
GCTTCATCCTGCACTGACACGTTTCCGTCCTGATGGGAGAAGTCTGTAATCTGATCGATAAGGAGGCAGCAACTGATGAAGGTAAATCTGGACCAAGATGAGCTCAGTGAAAACAGAACCGGGTGAATAACTGTGTGAAGGAAATTCATGCACGATGTGGAAAATAAAAACTAAATAAATCCACCTGAGTGTTTGTAGTCGACGGGTGAGGAGGTGATCTGACTCTGGAGCTGTACGTGTGCACAGTCCAGTCCCACCTCATTAACGTAGCCGTGAATCTCATCCTCCTACCGGCTACAGGTTCTGGACTCGACATCCGGTGCTGAAAACTGCTCTCTGAAATCTCCTCTGAGGTCTCTGCAGTCTTCTTACATGGTTCTCTGAGGTATTGAAGACCAAGCACACCGACGAACAAGGTCAGAATGAAGCCACCTCGATGCTAACTCTATTAGCATCCCTGTGCATTGTGAATATTTTGTGCCATTTAAAAAAAACTCTGCACAATCATCCATTTCTCTTGATATACAAGAACCTGTGCAGCACATCTTCCACCAGCATGTGGACTAACGGCACAACAAATGATTGTTTCTTGTTTTCCAGAGAAACACCTAAAACTCCACACAGAGAAGAATCTGCACGCTATTACCGCTGTTATGTTCCCTCCACGTCTGCACCGTCCCCCTTTGCCGCAAAATTTCCCCAGAGACGCTTCATGCGCTCAACTCACATCCCAGACTTTGAACGTAACCCTCCTCCTCTGCAGCAGGTTAGCTGTGCAGCATCAGTTGCCATGGCGATCTAGCTCCAGATCTCCGTCTCCGTCGTCCAAACGCCAAACGAGGGACCGTTTTTTTTGTTTTTAGTTTGAACTCCTTCAGTAGAGTTCCAGAAACTTCTCAGCAACACCCTGAACGTTGGTTTTTCGTTTGTTATGTCTCAGATTTGCACACGAGAGCAGCGTCTTTCTCACCGCTGTTAACGGTTACAGCAACTTTTACAGAGAAAAACATTCATTTGTGCCGGAAACAAGCTTTTCTCCAGCGCAAATGTCAAACAGCCGAGCGTGCCAAAGTGTCGAAGGCGGCAGAGCATCCTGAAGCACATGGACAGCAAGCGACGCAGGATGCTCTCTGGAGTGACGGGCGGTGGACAGAAGGTCAGCCCGGCTGCACTCGCTGGTTACTTTATTTAACCAGTTCCAGCTCAATGGATTCAGTTATTGTCATTAGGAGGAAAAAAAATCATCAGAAGTTCATGACCAAGGTGCTAAACTGACTCCAACAACATCCATTATCCAGAAATAACGCCGCCTCCGCTCCACAAAGGACATCTGATGAACTCTTCCTCCTTAACGTGCAGGTTTTTGTGCCGCCTCTCGGTTCTGGATGTTCACATCGTCACCGACTTGCTAAAAATACACTTTGATAAATGACTGCGGGGTTCTGGAGCAGCAGGAGCTCAGAGGAGGGAAGTTTTAGTGGCATTAAGGCGACACAGCTGTGATTTTAGGGATAAAACTGTGAGTTGCAGGATGATAATTAAACCGAATCAGGAGGTTGATCAGAAATCTGTCAGCGGCCGTCTAACTCGAAGAACAGAAACGTTTCAACACTTTATTCCAGATTGAAATATCTTAAAAAACATCAACAGTATTCAAGCGTTTACACAAGTACTCTACCGAAGCACGCTCGACTACATCCCTCTTGATGCCACTTTACATTCCAACTTAAATCATCATAACTTTAGCAAGAACTTCCGCTCAGCCATCTCCCATTTGCCTGATTTTTTTATAGCATAAAATATAGATATTAAGGATGGTGTCTGTGAAATTTTAGCCTGATATGTCCAATAATTTCTGAGATAAATGCTTTTAAAGTCGTTCCACTTTTAGCAGGTTTAACTCAAATTGAAATCTGAGGCTGTTTGAACGACAACATCTCAGGAACTCATAAACCTGGAATGTTCTGTCACTTTCTAGACATGAAGCAGCTGAAACAGACTTGTCATGTAGTTTTGTGTCATTTCTTTGTGGTCTGATTGTCTGCATCCACTTAAAGATCCTAAAATGAATGTTTTAAATCATAACCCAGCATCAGAAAATGAAGAAGAGTCATTTAAACGTTATATTTTTATCAGATTTTCAGCTCTTCTCTGCTGTTTTTACTGCATAATTTCCAAACCTCTCCTCGTATACCTGAATATATCTTCGCCTAAAACAAACGACGAGTTAATAAAGCAGCAGGCGGCTTCTCTCCACGAAGGCGTCTCCGGCACAAATCTGCTAAATCTGTTCTGGCAATAAAGCTGAATAATATTGCCGAGCTGGATTATTATGGAAACAATAAGGCTGAAGTGTGTCTCCGACGACGGCGTCCTCGTCAGGACGAAGGAGGCGGTGACGGACGGTTGGATTCATATTAAACGGGTGAATTCTGTCGGGTTCTCTGACCTCGGCATGTTTCAGGCCTCTGCTCGGGAACATGTTGAACGTTTCTGTGTGATCTGCCTCCAGCACTCAGAGATTTAATAGAGGACGAGACAAAGACTCAGCCTCCTGCACACCTGATGCTTTCTCAGGCTGCAGCTGCAAGAACAAAACATTTTTGACTTGGCGACAAGAAGAGAGTTCTGAAAACACGAGTGCATCCGATGAAGGTGACACTTTAATCTGTGCAACACCTGCTCACGTTTTCAACTTACAGAAAAAAATTAACACTGCACAAGTCAGCCGGTGATGTTTTCTGAAGCACGTGTAGCTGCAGGTCACACAATTAAACACATCGAATGCTTTAAATACGAAATGCTTGGTCACAAAAAATTGGAAAAATTTGCGCCTGTGAGCATTCAGCACACAAACTACAGCCTTCAGAAAATGTCTGAGGACAGTTTTAGGGTCACAGATTGTGTTGCATGATAAAAATGGAAGAATGCAGCCTTCATTTCGAGATGCTATCGAGGCCTCGGATGAAGGTTTTTCCGTCTGAAATCATCGGGATCCTTCTGCTTGACTTGCTTCAGACTTTGTCATCATTAAATGTGGATAATTAAAACGGCATCTGTGACATTCTACACTCATATCAAGTCATTTCTGAGAGTTTCTTCTTTTTTTTTTTTACCACATTTAAAGTTTGAAGCTGTTTGAACGACAACGTCTCAGAAACTATTAAAGATAAAAGGCTGCAACGTTCTCTGTTAGTTCTCATCATGTCATGGATTCAGAATCAGACATGTCGATCAAATGACCTCTGATTACAGGTAAACTGAGGTGTACAAGAAAAAAGTCCCATCCAAGATCAAGATATGTGCAGACAATGTGCAGTGAATTGTGTTTTGTACCAGTTTCAATAAAAAGAAAAAAACTAATAATAATAATAATAAAAATAAAATGAGTGTTCAAGAAATATACATACATACATTTTTGTCACATTATCGAGTGTAAAAAGTGCAAAAATGAAAATTTTTAACAGATTCTTCCTGTTAAAAAAACTAATTAAACAGAAAAGGTTTGAAGTTACACGTTGGCTATAAAAACAAAACAGATCAAACTGATGTTAATTTCAAAAAGTATGATTTCTACAAACGGTAATTCATTCTTTTTACAACGTGTGATTTTAAAATTCTACAATTTTACTGTATTTAAGCTGCAGTAGTGACAAATATCATTGTTTGTCAGGTATTTGCCTTTTCTTCACAGTTTTTAAAATTGCACAGTTCATAAACCTGCTTTTTCTGGCACCATTGCTGCCGCCCACCCACCAACCCACCAACCCACCAACCCACCAACCCACCAACCCAGGGTTCTGTGTTGCTCATATTTGCAATGAATTATGGATTTCTTACCAGAACCAGTCGCTTGAAAGAATCCCACAATATGAATTTATACTGCTGCTGTCTGTCATCGTGCCTGGAAGACGAGACGAGACGAGACATGAGGAGACGAGACGAGACGAGACAAGACGAGATGAGACGACTAGACACGACATGACACAACAAGAAGACACGACACGACGAGACAAGACACGAGACGAGATGAGACAAGACGAGACGAGACACGACGAGACAAGACACGAGGAGACGAGACAAGACACGACAAGATGAGACACGAGGAGACGAGACACGAGGAGACAAGATGAGACAAGACAAGATGAGACGACAAGAAGACAAGACAAGACAAGACACGACGAGATGAGACACAAGGAGACAAGACAAGACAAGACACGACGAGACAAGACAAGACAAGACAAGACGAGACACGACGCGACGAGTCACGATAGTACTTTAATGATCCCTTTTCAGGAACATTGCTTTTACAGTTACATCCAAGAACCATCACCAGACTGACCAGTGACAGGATGTTGTTGCATTAAATGTGCAGACAACCAGATCTACAGCATTAAGAACAATCAGTGGAGACTTGACGTTTCAGAGCCGTTCTATTGCATCTTATTACTTCTTGTTCATTGGTTCAGTTTCAGGTGTATTCCTGCTGTCATGTGGTCGGTGCGGCGCAGAGCTGAGGGTGGAGGGTTTATGAAATGCACCATCAGGCTCACACAAAGAAAAAAAATCAAAGTCCAGTTTTCTGTTTGTTTCTTGAACTGATTTATTTCCTTTTGTATGATTTTTTCTACGGTGTACCTTCAAGAAGAACATTGTGGGGATTAAAAACAATGGACTGAGAACATTACTGGAACTCTCTGATAACATTTTCATCTATCTGGGATGTTGTGTCCCTGAGAAAATCTTTTGTTGCACTTTTTTTTTTGTTTTTTTAAAGACGTGACATATTTTGCTCCTATTTAAAAGAGAAACACAATGAAAACTTTGAAACTGGTGAGATGACAGACAGCCTGCAGCCATTTTACCCAAAAACACCTGAAATTACAGCCATTAGCAGCACTTTGCGCTTTTATTCCAGATTTCTGAACCTTCACAAAGGCAGACAACCTGCAGAAAGCGCCTAAAGGAAAACCGTTTACCATAAGCAGTGAGACTCTTTCAGGCGGTTTCTCGTGTTATTTACGGCGGCGGCGGCGGCTCTGAAATATCCTCGGGGCCTCAGTTTGAAACAAGAGAGCATGATATTGTTGAGATGCTAAACAAATGCTCGCATTATGCCCGAGCTCTGAGCCGCGGCTTCTGCCAAATGTTGATGGAATCATTGGCTTCAAACCACCGAGACATTTGCATGGAGTTGTTTACCGGCCAAAAGAGTCGCCGCGAGGAAGGAAAGGAAAGAACCAGAAGCACATTTTAATGCTGATCCTGTTAGTTTAGCTGAAGGATAATCAGCATCACGCTTCTGGTGTTAACTTCAGATCGATCAGAGACACAATCAGACACTGTTGGTGGAAGCAGGAAGTGGCGAGGCTTCGTTTGGTGACATCAGCCGCGATGCTGTCATCTATAGGCATCTGCAGGGAAGCGACGAGGTCATCCAGGGTGACAAAACACAGCAGCAGCAGCAGCACAAAGGCTCCTCGCTCCGATTAACGCATCACGACGTATACATGAGGCCCGGTCCACGCCGTCTACACCTCGATTCGCTCCGAGTGAAGCACGACTGGTAGCTTCACTGAAAACCTCCACGTCTGCAGCCACAGTTGGGCTAAATTAGGTGTAAGTGGATGAAATTCCTGCAGATTGTTGCAGGATTGCTGCTGTTAGAAAGCTGCAGCTGAACCACAAAGGAGCTGCTGGCTGAGAAAACGTTCGTCTGTGTCCGTGTTGTTGTTAGAAAAATCTTTAAAAATAATTAGATTGTTTTTAGCTCAGTTGGTGAAACAGTGTAACTGGAGCATCACACATTGCAAAAAATAATAATAATTACTATTTGTAAAAATACTTATTTTGCTTTTTTTTAACAAGGAAATTCTATTTAAAAAATAGTGACATTTGTCTTTCAAATATTTATAAAATATTTGCTATTTTTTGCTGATTTAAATACAGTAAAAATAAAAAGTGTAATTTTAAGATCAAACAGTTTAAATCAAATGAATAAATGACCATTTATAGGATTTGATGTGAACACTTTGGACACTTTCAGGCAGTTTTTTGGTTTGTTTGTTGTTTTTTCTTTTACAATCAACATTTAAATTTATAGATTTTCTTTCTGTGATTTTAATTAACATTATTTGTGATTTAACAAAGCAGAGAAAATCTGTAAAATAGTCAGTGACCTATTTTTCTTTCAAATGATGGAGAATATTTATAAAATATTGCCTTTTTTTGCTAATTTAAATACAGCTTTAAAAAAGTGTAATTTTAAGATTAAATGTTATAAATCAAATGAATAAATTAGAATTTATAAAATGAACAGCATGTATAGTTTTGGGCAGTTTTTTTTTTTTTTTTAAATATGAAAGTTAACATTTAATTTTATACATTTTTTTTCTGTGATCTACTATCCTGACCAAAGCAAAGAAAATCTATGAAATAGTCAGTAAAATATTTTTTTCTTTCAAATGATGGCAAAAATAATAAAATATTACTTTTCTGCTGATTTAAACAGTAAAAAAAAAAAAAAAAAAGTGTTGTAAATCAAATGAATAAATGACCATTTATAGAATTTAATGTGAACTATATGTACAGTTTAGGGCTGGTTCTTTATTGTTTGTTTGTTTTTTTACAGTCAACATTTTTATTTATACATTTTTTTTGCTGTGATTTTACTCGATATTATCTGTGAATTAACAAAACAGGAAAAATCGGTAAAATAGTTACATTTTTTTCTTTCAATGATGGCAAATATTCATGAAATGTTGCTATTTTTGCTGATTTAAATACAGTGAAAACAAATAAATAAATTTTAAAAACATATTTTTTTACAGTCAATGATGGCAAATATTCATGAAATGTTGCTATTTTTGCTGATTTAAATACAGTGAAAACAAATAAATATTTTTTAAAAACATATTTTTTTTAGATGATTATCACTGGCTGCTGTTCAGTTTGCATTTGATCTGGTTGTGGTGTGCAGCTTTTAGGTATACTAGACATTTTTGCTGTGTTAGTTAATCAAGTGGAAAGCGATGGAAGAGAAATGACAGCACCACAGTCATTCAGTGTAAGCCTACTGGACTGACAGGG
>NW_007579358.1:121680-127002 GCF_000690725.1 Stegastes partitus | reverse complement strand
GACCTTCATGACACTGAAAGCTCTGACTTTAGGCTCTACTGACTAATCACGCTTTATAGTTCAACCCTCAGCAGAAAAGGCCTTTAAGAAGCAGCCCTGGGTCACGGTGACGATGTGCCGTCACCACAGAGCAGAAAACAGCCTCATGTTTAGCGACGCTTCTGTTAGCATCAGACTGAGCCTGAAAAGTTTCATCAGAAACTAACTGCAGGTTTAACTCCAGTGACCTTCAGCACTTTGAGCAGATGAAACTGTTCCGGCGTCAGACTAATTCTGGGAACCTCCCCGGCTCACGCTTGCATCTGCGTTCGCTCTCGGAGGTTGCAGGAGTCACGAAAACTGTTTTTAACCGAACGCCGTGAAAACAAGCCAAGCTACACATGTGACGGGACAGAGGGAGGCTTTCTTCCAGCCGCTCGGTGGGCGTCTTGGTCTGCATCGGCATTCCTGCCGGGGTTCAAGGATATCTCCCGTGTTTGTGTCCCACAGCTCTCTTCCATGGCCGCTATTGTTTCCCGATCGCTCGGCCTCGGCCCTCCGGCCCCACGAACAAGTCCGAGGCTCTTCTGGACACGAGGGCACAAGCAGTGTGGTGATCCCACTCGCTGCATTCCTGCACCCAGCCTCGGCCCGGCCCGTGGGCGCAGCGCCGAGGTCCGGCCCTGCGGCACAAACAGACGCAGCACTGTGTGGCGGGCCCGGACAAAACCGTCGCCCTCCGAGTCCATTTTATACAGGAAACTGGGCGGCCATGTTGGCTCCACGGACCACAGCGGCATCAGGGCCCACATGCTGAGGATTCCTCTGTGGATGAGTTCAAATAAAGGCTTCGTGTTTCTACACTTTACAAGATTTTTTGATTTCCTCTGAGTCCCCGAGCTGCTGAAAGATTAAAGACTTTGCATTATTGTGGCGGCTGGTTGGCCTTTTTCAGACGATCTTGTTCAAATTATTCATATAATGCATGTAAATTACATCAAATGCACTCTAAAAAATAACTAACTAATCAAAAACAAACTATACTGAGTCAAGGGATTTAGCTTTTTCTCCACAATCAAAGGCGTTGTGTTAATTTCCGCTTACTTAATGACTGGCAGCAGAAACACCGATAAATTAAGTTCTTCCAACTGGTATCTCCATGTTTTTAAAAGTGGGTTTGTTTAAGTGTCATGGACTTATTTATCATTCAATCTGCAAATTTAACAAAATCCAGTTGTTCCAGTGTTACGGTGGTAAAAGGTCATTTAATTTAGTCACCTCAACTTAAATTTAGTCGTAAATCAACTAATGCAGAAATCTGAGTTGATGCAGCATCATTATGTCGAGCCAAGACGTCAAAATACCGTTTGTGACTTTAAAAATAAACCTAAAACACTAAATTTGAATTTTGCAGTTAATTAATTGGTGGGAAAAGGTGTCTTGATCACTTTTTGTTTGTAGGTTAAATGATGATAATTAAGGACACCGGTGTTGCCTGAGTGTAACGAGGTTTTTGCAAATCAAGACTATTTGGTTGCAGTTTCTAAATAATTTTAGTGGAGTTATTGAAAAGCAGGAATAATTTAAAAAATGACTAGTTTGAGGATCTGAAGGTCATAACAGTAAAATGTAATCACAACTGAAAATGTCACGTTGAAATGCCATCAATAAAGTTTATTTTTTCTTATTTGATCTGTTTCTGTGAAATGTCATCTGGACAAATTAGATCATGACAGGATTCAACAAAGCAGCTGGAAATCTTTTGTATTTGTAAAATTTGTGGGAATTTTTGGTTAATTTTTTACTATTTTTCATTCTCGTGTTTGGCAGCAGCTTTTCAAACAACTTTTCTTTCCATCTTTGCTTTAATTTCGCATGATGTCAAGATGTTTTTTTTTTTTCAACTCTCATTTTCTTCTTTGAGAGTCACATAGTGCAACACAAAAATATGAAAAGCGTGAGTTCTGCTGCAACACAGAGGTGCTATAAATACATAATGAAGGTTTACAGCCGGCACTGATGCATTTTCTTACATGGGCGGTTTTCAACTTACTGGATTTTCTTCTCTTTCATTTCTGTGATCTCACACCGACCCTGCAGACGCTGAGCAGGACCGAGAGATGAACTGAAACACCAGCAGCTTTATCCTGTAATGGAGCTCAGTGACTCACAGCAGGACGGCGGAGATGTTTCTCCTTTTCACAGCCTGCTTGTGCCTCAAAATGACTTTTCCCAGAGCACGATATTTTACATATTTCATTTCATTTCCACAGTAACACAGTCCAACAGCGACACAAGCGCACTCCACCTCCATCTCTTCGCAATAAAACAATGAATCCAAACAGGATAAATAAAAAGCCAGCCAGAGCAGCAATGCAGCCTTTAAAAATAAATATGAACCTTAATTAATTCTAATTTATGGACAGTGGATGTGACAGGAAAAAAAAAAAAAAAGACCACTGAGTCTTTGCAGGAACCCGTCAGGGTCGAAGCCAGAGACTGATTTAGCTGCTGACAGTCTGCCGGTGGGACGTGACAGATAACGACAGATCAGCGGCGGAAACTGAGAATCTTTTAATTATCAGGCAACGAGACGAGTCATCGACTCACACAGCTCGGCTAATTATTCACCGAGCCACGAAACCCAGCAGCTCACCGTGTATGGGCCGGAAATGTGCACTCCTAAATTAAACTATAAGTAGCAGCCGGCGCCACCACGATGATTATGGAGACATCCAAGGCAAGAAGGCAACTCAGAGGAAACGACTGACGACCCCACATCTTTAAAAATAAAAAAGCCAAACAGATTCCACTGAAAAAGCACTATGAATTAAAACACAGAGTCAGCTCGGCTTACCAGTGAAACCCCCACAGAAGCGATCACAGGTGAAGCTGACACACCTGAGCTGCATTTCCCTCTGAACAGGTGAGCTGCTCTCACCTTGATTGGAAGAGAGTAGTTGCTGGCCAAGTTGTGCCTGGGTCCTAGTGTCCCTCTGCACGAACAGTATTTGTTACTACCACAGGGATGCTACTGGCTAGCCAAGGAATACTAGGGACCTAATGGCTAGCCTTGAAATGCTGGTTATCTGCCTGGGGATGCTAGTGATTATTCAAAAAAAGCCAGTGACTGGCCCAGAAATGGTAGTTGCTCACCATGCAATGCCAGTGACTACCCTACGAATGCTATCTGCAAGTCAAAGAATCCTAATGACTAGCGTTGGAATGCTAGACACCTATCTACTGCTGCTAGCGATTGGCTGAAGAAGGCCTTCAACTAGCCTAGGGATGCTAAACTAGTACAGAGATGCAAGCTGCTAACCAAACGATCCTAATGAATGGCCCAGTAATGCTACTGCCTAGCCTATGCATGGCTACTACTAGCCTAGCAATGCTATCTGCTAGCCATAACATCCTACTGACTAACCAATGAAGAGGCTAGTTGCTAGCCTAGTAGTGCTAATGACTAGCCATGGAATGCTAGCCACTAGCCTGGGAACTTTACTTCCCTGCCAAAGGATCCAAATAACTAACCTTGAAATGCTAGTCAGCTGTGCAGGGATACTAGTCACTAGCCCGGGAATGTTAGCCACTAGCCAATGGATCATAATGAATGGCCTTGGAATGCTGGTTGCTAGGCTAGTAATGCTAATGACTAACCTAGGAATGCTTCCCACAAGCCTAGGAATGTGAAGTGATGGCCTTATAGCTAGTCTTGAAATGCTAGTCATCTGCTTAGGGAAGCTAGCTACTCTCCAAGGAATGCTAGCTGCAAGCCAAAGGATCCTAATGACTAGTCTAGGAATGCTAGTCGCTAGTCTAAGGATATTAGTGACTAACCTAGGAATGCTAGCTGCTAGCCAATAGATCTTCATGACTAGCTTAAGAGTGCTCATCACTAGTCTAGGGATACTAATGACTATCTTAGGAATGTTAGTCGCTAGTCTAGGGATGCTAGTGGCTAGCCTAGCAGTGCTAGTTGCTGCGTTGGGTGATTTACTCGTTTGAGAATCACTTAACCAGCCAAGTCAGTATCTGATGGGTTGTTCAGTTGGACACATGAATGACTTTGCTTGCCGAATGAAAACCACGTCTTGAGAAACATTAACTATGAGGCCTAAATGTCGTTTACAGGCTTCGTGGCCGGGGGATCAAAGGGCCATCTGAACTGTTCATTTGAGCATCCAGAGTTACTGAAGCATCACACTGTGTAGATAAACTGAAAACACCAAACAGGATGACAAATGAAACACCAGCAGTCTGGTTCTTGTCCCGTCTTAGAAGTGAAATAAGTCTGATGTCTACCAGATCTGCTCCTCTGTCTCCTCAGATATTGTGTTTTATGCATAAACTGTGCTGCACAGCCGCTGTCACTGATTGCATTGTTTTTCCTGACTGATTCCTAAATTGTTATTCAGCTCATTCACACCTCTGAGAGTCACATGTATGTTTATCAGGTGTAGCTGCATCAACCAGACCCACATCATAAACATCAGCTGACACTGTTTCTGCAGCGTTAACCTCTGAAACTGTGACATGAAAACAGATCCACGAGCTGCTGCGCTCGTCCATTTAGCACATTTTTTGTCTCGAAAAGTTACTTTCTGACTTGCAGCGAAAACAAAAAGACGTCTGTTCTCAAATATTAATATTCCAAAGTTGCATGGGTGTTTTCTAACACAACTTACGTGCAACAGATCCCGCTTTGTTCATCGGCTGCTGCAGCCTCTCCGGGTGAAACAACACATCCAGGACTCCTCGTCGTGCTGTAATGTGGTGGAATGACAGATTAAAAAAGCCAAACATTCGTGGGGATCTTAAATTAAAGTGTTCACTAGACTCTAGGTTTTCTTAGCCACCATTTTTGGAGTTTGCAGCCATAATGCATCTGTCAAAATCATGAACCTTTATCTTTATTTTGAGCACAGTTTGCAAATTTTGCATTTTTGTTCACATTAAAACATGAAGTTTGGTGACAGCTTTACCGTTGAAGCTCATGCAGTCATAAACTTGCGCTGGTATCATGAACAAAACATTCCATCCACATGTAGAGGCCATGGTTATCAGGGCAGTCCTGAGTTTCCAGTGACTCCTGTAACTCTAAATGTTCTATCATGGAATGACTGAAACACACGAGTCTCTGTCACAATAAAAGCAATCATGCATTTGGTTCTTTTATAGATTTATTTAATGTCTTCTGTTAATCTGTTGGATCAAACCTATACTTACAGTAACACTGGGTTAAACACTTGTTGGCCATTTTCACCTCATCGAGCTCTTTTTGTAGCCGTCCATGAGTTTCTACTTCGATCTTTGACTCCTCTGGACAGAATCGCTGCAGTT
>NW_007579358.1:114373-120730 GCF_000690725.1 Stegastes partitus | reverse complement strand
AACTGATCATTCAAGTTGCTGCGTGTATGTTTCTGACTCAGCAGATTTTGTCATATTTCCAGAAATCCTTTAATAAGTCAATGAAAGAAGCAAAATGCCGGATTGTGTTTTTTGGGATAAAGACTCGTGTTTCAATTGTTCCATTATAGAAAACTCTGAGTCGCTGAAGACTCCAAGCTGCCATGATGTACATGGTCTTTACATTCAGGTGTACACTTTAGTTCATGACTGTAGCTGAAGATGTGCGACACATTTGGCAGGTTTTGGTTTGAAGACACCAAACCGAAGAAAATCCAAACATGCAAAGTCACGCCGAGTTTATTTCAGCGCCGTGCAGACCCGGACACTTGGCTCGCCTTCACAGGTTTTCGTGTCTTTCTCACAATAATCTCACTCTTTCTTCTGGGCCTCTTCAATCTGTAGGTCCAATTTAAGCACAATGCATCAAGGAGATATATGAGCCCGGCCCAACAATGGGCCCCTCAGTGCTCCGGGCTGCTTTGCATCAGGGTGTGAGTTCAGCCTCAGAGATCGGCCTTGTTGTCCCGGCGTTCGGGGTGAGGCAGATGGGGAGAGGAACAATGGCCGGGCCCATGCGGAGGGCGGCAGCGACTGACACAGCCACTGAAGCTAGAAGAATGTCTGGACCGGAGCCAGAGCCGTGGACCGGACCCCCCTCGTGTCCCGTGGTGGCCCAGGGGGACGACACCTTCAAAGACGGCCCCCCGAGCGTCAGACGGGCTGCAAACCTCCCTGAAAGCAGCCGAGCGTTGGCACTGTGGGCTTTGGACTGGTTGGAAGAGGACTAAAGCAAGAACCCGAGCATGGCAACGGCGAGCACCTCAGGGCAGAGCGCCTTCGGGTTGGGCAGGAAAAAGAAGAACCCCGGGCTGATGGATCAGATTAGCAAATTCTTTGGAGGAGACAAAAAGAAGAGGAGCAAGGTGAGCATCAGTGCATCGGCTCCGGTTTTACACTTAAAATGCCTCCAGTTACATTTTTCTCTTTTCACTCGACCATGATTCAATAATCATTTTTAATTTCCACCATTTCTATAAATTCATATTAATTTTCTGTAGAGTAATTTGAATTTACAGGTTTGTGAAAAAAATAAATAGCAAAAATCAACTTTCCTGACTGATAACTTCTTACTCTGAGTGACTTTTGGCAGAAATGAGGAATTACTTGGTTTTATATTTGAAAGCAGCAGAAGCAGATCAATGGTTCACCTCCTCTGAAGTCGTGCATTCAGGTTGAAAATGCAAAGAGCTGTTCATGAGACAATGTTAAATACAGGCTGAAATAAAAGAAATGTCGTAAAATGTTCAATTAAAATTAGCTTTAAGAGTTTTTAATGACAAAATGGAAAATTCTGTTTGAAGAAAAAAAAGCAGCTTGCAAAAACCAAAACAGAATCTTAGATTCAGCTTGAATGTAAACTTTTCTTATTAGAAAGTCCTACATTCACCTCATATTTAACATTTTCATAGAAAAAATGTCCTTCTATAAAAAAGAAATAGAAAAGATATTTGTCCAAAAAATAAAAAGCAACTTGTAATGACAAGAAAAACTTAGACTCAGTTTGAATTTAACATTTTAGAAATAAAATGCCTTAAATTTAATGTTTTCTCATCAAAAAGTCTCTAATTCTGCTTAAATGTAACATTTTTCTGTTTAAAAACAAAAAACTTTCCTTCGATAAAAATGTGAAAAACTGTTGACCACATGAAAAGAACGCTGAGTTTTAAAAACCAACCTGTAGTGAACAGAAAAGCTTAAATTCAGCTTGAGTTCAAATAAGTTCTGTTTAAACTGAACATTTTCTTATTTAAAAATAAAATAGACCCATGAGAATGTAAAAACTGGAAACCATCTGAAAAGTGGCCTCAGGATTAAAAAGCTTCTTGTAATGACTAAAAAATAATAAAAATTCAGCTTAAATTTAGCGCTCTCTTATTATAAAGCCTTGAATTCAGTTTGAATTCAGTTTTTTCTTCTTCTTCTACATTTTCAAAAAAAAAAAAAGTCTTGTTCTTGTCATTACAAGCTGCTCTTTTATATTTGGGCCACTTCCAGTTTTTACATTTTTATACAAGGATGGTGCTGCAAGATTGAAAATCAAAACGTTGCTTGAACGTACACACTGATATTGGATATAAATGTAAGAAACAACCATGAATACAGGTTTTTTCTTCCCAACACTCCAGCGGGATGCAGTGAGCCGGAGCTTTGGGGTTTTCTCTTTCATTTCTGCATTCTGGGGAATTTCCTGCACCAATTTATATGTGGACGGACTAAATGTTGTTAATTCCCTGAATTCCCCCAAAATCCACCCCCGAGCCTCTTTGGACTCTTTGGTTTCACTATTTTTATGTCACATCTGCAGCCAAAATCTCAAAGTTAATTGACTTATTAAACTTTATCGTAGTCTAAAGGATGAAATTGTCCATTTTTACCTCCTGTTGTAAATTTTCTAGGCTCCAGTTGTGGATTCTCTCAGATGTTTTGGTATTTTTGTTCCACCCATCGCCGCTGATATGATGTTATTTTGAGTTCTGGTGCAAAGATAAAATTCTGCTCTGTACCGACTGAGCGGTGAAGCGCAGGTGTAGCTGTAGGCGCGTATAGAACAGGTACGTTTAGTCTGAAATGTCAGAGGTCAAAGGCGGTGATGCTGCAGATAGAAACCATCAGACAAAGCTTCTTTCAAGGTTCAGAATTCAGCCCTGCATGATGGGAGGAGCCCGACCAATCAGAACGCTTCCATCTGACGTCTGTTTGCATGAGTAGGTGCAGATCTTGATAAATCTCCCTGATTGTGGCCTCTGTGGCTCCTCTGTAAAACCCAACCTGTCTGTGCACATGAAAGGGGTCTTTTTAGGTTTGTTTGTGCTCATTTGCATTGTTGAAACACAACAACGTGTTAAATAAGAGACAGATAAATTAGAATAAATGGACAGAAGTGTGTTTTTCTCTGTCTGAACAAATATGGTTTATAATACGGTCACAGAACTCCAGGTCATATCCTCTGTAGTCGACTCCCACTGCCAGTTTTGCCCTTTTTTTTGCATTTAATTTCTTTTAAAGTCATGAAAATCAAGTTTTCACATTGTGAACACACCCAGATGGTAAATTAGAGATTTACATTAGAGGTAAATTGAAGCTGCGTTCTCAAAAACACAGATTCACAAACAAATCTTTAAACAACAAAACAATCCTTTCAACTTGCTCGGTGGAGATTTCTGTATTATTCTAAACAGTATTTTTGTCTGAATTACTCTGATTTCATAACTTCTCACTGTGCGGCGTAGTTTTATACGGTAAGGTGAGCTGGTGTGCTCGAGCTGGTGGAGCAGTGGCCTGGACTTCACACATCTGCACATTAAAACAGTGGCGGGTTACATTTAAGACATTTTAAGATATTTTCATGGAAAGAAACGATTCAATATGCAACTGTAACTGACAAAGACGAGTTTGTAGGTGTTTAGAGACTATACGTGATTATTTTTGACATATTTCTCATCATGGACACGGTCTGGCATCTTGATCTACGTCTTTTGTTTTTCCATCAGCAGTGTTTCTAAAAGATGTTGTTATGCACATTTTTGAGGTAATGCATCAGAAACAGTTCATGGAAATGACAACGAAAGTTTAAACAGTCTGTTGAGGTGGTTTTTGACTTTTTTTTTTTTTTTTTACTAAACAAGTTCATTTGCTTTATGGTAGAAAATGCAAAAACCATTTTCTAATCAGTTCTCACGTGAACTCATGACTGCTTTTTTTTTTATTGCGTTCATCTCCTGATGTTGTCGACATCAGCTGACGTGAGAGAATTATTAAAACTGTCACAATCGAAATCGACTCCTGAAGACCAACTTTCTCCATTTTTATCACGTCGATGGCAAAATTTAGTAAATTTTTTCTTCTACTTTGAAGTTTTTTTTTTTTGCAATTGCAATCGCTTTTATGTTTGATTTCTTCTACTTTGATTGTTCCAGCCATGTGTTGCCTACAGCGCCCCCTTTTGGAGGCGCGACTTAGTGTAAAGCAAACAAACCCACTTCGCGTTTTCTTTTTGCGACATTTCAGATGCTTGCTTGACTATTAGGCAGGTAGACGTCCAGCAGGACTTTGGGTTGAGGGCTGAAAAGTTGCATCTTGCCGTTTAATTTAGTCATCCGATGCTTTAAGGTCTAAAAACCTGCCTGCTGGTTGTTTGACTCCAGCAGCGTCTCTTGAACTTGTCATATTTATTGCACCGTGCTAACACATGCAGTTATGTCCCCTTCTGTTGATCCTCTCAGGGGTCTTTCCGAGGTCACCTGGCCGCCTCCCCCCAGCAATCCTCCTCTCGCCGTCGGACCAATGAAAACGCTGTGGTGCATTTCTTCAGGAGCATTGTAAGTTTCAAGGATCAACCAGTGTTCCTTGCATCACCTCATACATCGTTTTTAACCGGTTTTGTTGCACCATTCTAACATCTTGAGTGTTCTTTTCTGATCTAACCCGGTTTTGACCTCGACACTCTGAAAGCGCTCAACTTGCATAACACACCAACCGATTTGCTCTAATTTATTCTGTACAAATGTCAGCATTGTCTTTGGATCTGACTCCTGGCAGCGTTGCAAGTGTGGCATTGTTTCAAGCGCAGCACGCTAAACTGTTTTTTCTTCCCGCTCGGATTACAAAGCTGCGTGACTCCTTCATTTACATATTGTGTGTTCTTTTTTTTAAAAAAAGCATTAGTGGGAAAGACTCAATCAGCAGCTCCATCATGTGTTAGTCTCAGTTTGTTGTCGTGTTCTCTTTGTACAATCAGTCACTGTGTTGTTGCTTGGTGTTCCTCAGGTTTCCTCTCCTCGTCCTAAATCCAGGGTGAGTCTCATTTTCCACCACATCTGTTGTGTAGTGACGATAAAGAGATGCACTAATCAGTCCAAATGTTTCCTGCATTTCTGTTTAATTACACGATTTGGCTCTCAAGGCGTTTTCTCGTGGGGTTTCTGCACCTTTAAGCCACCGTGATTTGAGAAATTCCGACTTTGGCGCCATCTAGTGGAGGTTTCACAAAAGACACAGCGGTGGACGGCAACCAGCAATACATGCCTAGAGAACATAAACTGTATATAAAAGATGGACGTAGCAGTTGGAGCTGAAAAGTGAAGCCTCAAACCTGCATTTCCTCTAACAGCCAGCAGGGGGCGACTCCTCTGGTTGCAAAAAAAAAGGGGTCAGATTGTGTAGAAGGTAAAAAGAAAGTGACTCTACTTCTTATTTAATAAACATTTTCCTAGTAAAGAAGTGGGCTCGATTGCTCGTTTAAAGTCTCCTTTAATACGGAATGAAGCTAATCTTGTGAACTATGATTCTATTTAGAGGAAAACAGATGATAAATGAGGGTGTGCTTCAGGGCTCAGTCAGCTCCACCCCTCAATTTTTACGTGAAATTTCAAAAGAGCAAAAAAACAAAACAAAACTTAAGACCTCAAATCAGTCACTGCGTTTATATACAGATTATGAAGCAGACCTTTAATTCCACGTATGTGACCCCAAAGCACAAAGAGGAAACTTACAGACTTCACTAATATAATATATTCCACAAACAAAAACTCACGCGATCGTAGTGACTTTGTTATAGTAGCCTACACATAAAGATAAATGCTAATGTTAGCATGCTAAATAGATGAGACACATGAATTTGCCTGACAATTTAAAAATCAAATCTATAGTTATTGTCGTAATATCTTGAATTATGTTGCTGATGATTATCAAAAACTGAAACTATATCTGATATCTTATTGTCCTAAAGTACAGTGCAGGTGGAAAATTCTGTGAGAAAAAAATTGGTATTTGGGCAAAATTGGACAAACTTCAAGTGTCACAGATGTAGAAGATCATTACATTTGCTATTCTGTATATAATAATGTATAATATGGTTGGACTGCATATAAACAGAATGTCACATTGGGCATATTTCACATCATTTTGCAGCGTTAAATAGTTAAAGTTAGGTTAAAAGAGTCATTCCAAAATGCAAACAGTGCATTCTGTTTTGTTTTTTTAACCAAGTTGCTGCACCAGATCTTTTTAGGCTCAAATCTTTGAACCCCTTATAGAAAAACCACATGAATTTCACATGTGCCTGTGTGGTTTTGTGCATTTCATCGTGTGAAAACATGCAAAAAAAAGTCACACGTGAACTATGTGAAAAGCACGTAAAACATGTAATTTGCACATGTGAACATTACAACATTTTTTGCGGTGTATGAAACTCGTATAATTATCCATGTGAAAATTACCACATAATGCTATAAACATAGTGGAAAACTTGGAGGATTTATGTGGTTTTCCTGTAAG
>NW_007579358.1:107826-110913 GCF_000690725.1 Stegastes partitus | reverse complement strand
AAGGGAGGGAATACTTAAGCAATCACTTGTTATTTGAAGTTACTTTATGGAAATCTGCATTCACTTTGACAACAAAGAGTCTTCATCTTTGTTGCTAATTCTTGTCAAAAACGCCAAATTAAATTGCTTCAATGTTGAAAAGCAACACATGCAGAACACTTCCAAGGTGGCTGAATACTTTTTACTGGCCGTGCTGATCGATATATTAACAGAATATGTTATGACCTGGAGGCCTTTGGAAAGTTTCCCAAAGATGTATGATTGCAAAGCTTCACATCAGTTCAAGTTTATCATCGACGAGGAAAATTCAGCTTGTATCAAAGACGTTGATCCAAACGCATTAAAAATGGACAGAAAAAAAGTTTAGCCTTCATTTTTAAAAGACCCATTGTTTGTAGTTATGTGCTTTCTTTTGTCCAACAGCAGCAGCAATTGTGCCCTTTGTAACAAAACGTTTAGTTTCTCTGCATTTTGT
This sequence comes from Stegastes partitus, assembly GCF_000690725.1. NCBI lineage: Eukaryota > Metazoa > Chordata > Actinopteri > Pomacentridae > Stegastes > Stegastes partitus. The sequence continues at coordinate 110,438 of NW_007579358.1, read as the reverse complement.
TGAAGTCGTTGGACATCCCTGGTGCTCTGAGGTCCAACGCACCTCAGAGAAAAATGTAAATTAAACTCAAAGTTTACGCAATGACAGAGCGGCAGCCGTGGTTTCAGGCTTTGCTTTCAGGCTTCCACCTGTGCTCACGGAGCGTCTTTTTCTAGGCTTCGTCACCGCGTGCCGAGAGCACAAAGTCGCCCATCAGAAGACGCAGAGACCAAAGCACACTGTCCAGGATCTTCAACCTGGTGAGCTCCATCCAACAAGTTTAAATATTTGGTTGGGTTTTTTTTTGTGCAGAACTTTTTCACACTTTCTACCTTCAAACCTGATCTTCACAAACACTGTGTTTCCTGTCTGTGTTCGCTCAAACGCAACAGTGATGCTCTCAACAGAGATCAGTGAGTAACGAATGAAAACAGTCTGAGAAGTCATTTCATCTCATCGAAAACGCTTCTCCAGCTGCCCGTCATCATAACAGACTAACCAGCACACAAGCCTCATTGTTCACCCAAATATTCACTGATTATTGTTCTACTCATAATCTATAGAGGGTTTATTTTCAGTCTGGATCATGAATCCCCAGTAAATGTGAACTATTTGACAATCAACACTTTCAGTGCAGAATCTACAGTTGAAACCAGAAGTTTACAAACTCTGTATAAAAAGACACAAAANGTAGCTACGTCCATCTTTTATACAGTCTATGGTTCAAAACAAATTTCCATGCAGAGGTGATTTAAATCTTTAGAATCTAGGTGCACATTTTAGATAATTGGTTGTCAAACTGGGGGTCGTGGCCCCTCCAGAGGGCCACAAGATGATTTTAAACACTGTTCTTTAACAAACAGTTGTATTATTTTGGTGTGACTCTCCACAAATCAATCGCTCGAATGAATAAAAACGCTGGCGGCCGCGATAGACAGAGTGGATGAACAGTCCTTAGCGTTTAATCAAAGCAGCACAATGCATCTGATGTGAGACGGACGCAGGTGGCGTCGCATCCTCACTGAATCTCATCACAATGTCTGTTTCTTTTTCATGTCCAGTGGAGAGACGTCTTGGGTTTGGTACGTCACACAATTCCTCCTCGAAACACATAAAAGCCTGCATGGTTCCCGTTTAAATCCGCCTGTAGGGAGCCTTCCCCCTGAACACCTGTTATCTAACCTCCGTCCTGCCTCTCCCGCTCTGTGTTTCTTTCCTCCTCGAAGATCTTTCATAGTCGTGGAATTAAAACCGACACAGCAAATCACATCCACTGATCATTTGAAAAGATTGATTTATTCATCTCTGACACGTTTATTGGCTGGATGGTAAAGTTATCACATTTCCTCCTCCTTCTGTGCTCCGATCCAGAGCGACTCTCTGCTTCTGGATGACTTTGAAACTGCTCAGCTGTTTATGAACCACAGCCGGTAAACACTTTCTCTCAGGACCTCCTCCTTCACACCTCCGCTTCTCGTAACACCTCTATCTCCCTTTGTGCCAGAGATGACTCACCGATCCATCTGTTTTGGCTTGTTACCTCCTTTGTGTCCTCTCGTCTGTCCACCGACTCCGGACTGCCCTTTGTTTGTCGTCTGACAGCGACCATCCATTCAGTGTCCGTCCATCCCCTCCCGGACCGTTTCCTGTCTCGGTCATCCGTTTTCTTTTCCCCCTAAAGGTTGCCGTTAAGTGAATCTGGTCCTGCTCATATTTTCCTGCTTTAATGTCTCGTTATTCTCTCACAATAACAGATCAGAGACGGCTGACTCCTCTCCGTACAGCTGCTGTTGTTGCAGAGAAACCACATACCTGCGCCTTTGTTTTTTGAGTTTTTAACCGTCATTGGAGGTTTTCTGCTTTTGTTGCTTTTCAGTTCAATTTCATTTGGCTTTTTTTTTTGACAAGAATTTACAAAGAAGACTCGGTCATGTCAAATTAAAAACAGATTTTTCAGTCAGTGTTGTACATTCTTCTACACAAAACTGACAGATGGCATTATTAGGGATTATGGGTATCTAACCCTTTTTAAGTCCAGACACAAATTCTCAATTGGATCAATGCTTCTAACTGCTTTGAAGGAGTCGTAGGTGTCTCGGTGGCCTCCTTCACCAGCGTCCTTCTTGCTCAGCTTTTTAGGACGACCTGCTCTAGTCAGATGTATGCATGCATCACATTCCTTTAAATTACCTGATGTCCGATTTAATATTATTTAACCAGTTTATTTTATGTATACGCCCTAAAGGGATTAAGCTTCATCTGCGCCCAAACAGGTTTTAAATAGGTCTTTTTTTGAAGGTGTTACAAGCTCGCATCCACCACTGTGCTTCATGTCATGATGCTGCCACCATCGTGCTTCACAGCAGAGATGGTGTGTTTGTGAGGATGTGCAGTGTTTGGTGTCCACCAAACATAGCATCTAGTCTGATGGCCAAAAAGCTCCATTTTGGTTTAATCAGACTAAAGAACCTTCTTCCAGGTGACTTCAGAGTCTCCACATGTCTTCTGATGAACTCTAGTCCAGATTTATTCTGAGCTTTTTCCACCAGAGTCTTTCTCTTTGTCTCTCATAAAGCTTTGATGGTGAAGAACAGACAACAGTTGATGTATAACTTCTAACATCTCAGCTGCTG
>NW_007579358.1:103318-105809 GCF_000690725.1 Stegastes partitus | reverse complement strand
TGCTCCACAGCTGGGATGGTGTTCTCAGGCTTCAAGCTTCCTCCTTTTTCCTCCAGATGTACCGACGGTCATGAAGGCCAAACAGTTCCGGTTTATCAGACCACAGGATGTGTCTTTGGTCTTTGGTCTTACTCTCTGAACAGCCTTCCAGCCCATGTCAGTACAGGACTGGTTCCACTGTGGATAATGAGTCTCTGACCAGCTCCAGCAGCATCTTCTCAGGTCTTTAGCTTCTGTTCTGGGGTTGATTCACACATTTCAACCAGAACACTTCATCTCTGGGACACAGAACCGTCTTCTTCCTGAGCCTATGATGGCTGGACATTCCCATGGTGGTTATACTGATAGAACTGTTTGAACAGATGAACGTGGAACCTTCAGGCATCTGGACGTTGTACCCAAGGATGAACCAGACTGGTGGAGGTCCACAGTTCTCTTCCTGATGTCTTGGCTGATTTCTTTAGATGTTCCATGTTGTCACAAAAGCAAGCAGTGTGGTTGAGGTGTTCCTTAAAGTACATCCACAGGTGTGCCTCCAATTAACTCAGATGTTGTCAATTAACCAATCAGAAGCTTCCAAAGCCATGACATCATCATCTGGCCTTTCCTAAACAGTTTCAAGGCGTAGTAATCTTCATGTATGTGAACTTCTGACTTTGAAAAAAGTAGTAAAAAATTCTCTCTCTCATTATTCTTGTGTTTAGCAAATATAAATAATGTTGGTGATCCTAACTGACCTGAAACAGGAAAAGTTTAGTCTGATTAATGTCAGAGAGTGAGAAAAAAAAAGGTTTTATGTCTTTTTATATGTAAACTTCTGGTTTCAACTGTGTGTTTTCCTTCACCTCCTCCTCCTCATTTCTTCTTCTTCTTGTTATTTTTTTCCAGGGAGACACCAAGTCCCGCCCTCCCCCTAAACGCTGGAGCACCATCTTCTAAACTCGCCGCCGAGGATCCGACCACAGATCCATCGATGGGATTAAAAGCAGGAGAAGAAGAAGGAGAAGAAGGAGAAACAGATCTGCATGCGGCGGACTCACAACCTCAAGAAATGTTAACCCACTAACACAAGCCTCCTGTACGTTTAGACAGAGACACAACATTGGCGGAGTAGAAAAATCCACTCGTAGGCGGCCAGTTTTCTTTTTAATCCCACTTCTAAGGAGTTATTTAGCTGTTTATGAGAGGTCCAGTCACGCTTTAAGTAAAAAAAAAAAAACCCTACTGTAAGAATCATCTGTGTCCAATGGTGCTAGTGTCTGCTGTCTGCTGTCCGAGGTTTGTTCAAGGCAGATGTTTGTTTTTTTTTCTATTTGTCGACCGTCACATTGTGCATTTTTGTATTCGCTTCGTGGATCCTTGCTGCTTTCTAGAACTTACACGTCACATTGTTTTCTATGGACTGAGAGCGGTTCTGTTAAAACCGGAAATCTGTGCGAGTAGCGTCGACTCTAACACTGTTTTTATGTAACTGTTTTGGTTATGCGTCAGTGTGATTAACCGACATGTACAGTATGACGCTGCCTAAATCGATCAGTAAATTTTTAAAAAGGCCCTTTTCGAATGCACTGTTACGTAACCGAGAAACACCCTAAAAACTAGTCTCTTCCACTGCTTCGGCATCGATCTCATTTAGTGTATTTTATCTGTTTGCATCTTAAATTCAGTTGTGATGTTGTTTGTGTTTCATTTCGAGGATGACAGACGCTTCGGTTGGTTTCGGTCGATGGTTTGATCGCAAGTGGTTCAGAGGGGTTTAGGACGGAGGCAGCAAGGTGGCGCGAGGGGTTCGGTACTGCGGGACGGCGAGTCGGATTCAAACGCTCTGACGAATTATCTGTCACTTTTCTTTTTGTGCATAATAAATCACGCTGCCACTCTCGTTTGTGCGTCATCTGTCTGTGCGTTCAGCAGCACTGTGGAGGTCGAGCAGGAACTGACACGTAGACAACTGTGGTGTTTCATCTCAATGTAAAACTCTTGTTGTTAATGTGCAGCCTAACTGGTAACAAACACCTTTAGTCTTAAGAGTTATTAAATGTTTTAAAATTCAACCACTCTCTTGTCTTCATTACGTTTAGATTGTCTAGTTCATGGAGGGAAACACGGTGAGGAGATAATATCACCGTCACATCTGTACAACTTGGGGACAGTTGAACTTTTCCACATTTTAAGAACAAACTTAAATGTATTTTATTGGGATTGTATGTGATAGACCAACACATGGTAGCACGTAATTGTGAAGTGGAAGGAAAACGATATGTGGCGTTCAAGATTTTTTACAAATAAAAATCTGAGTCAATACTTTATTTTTGGGGGTATATCTCTACCAGCGTTGCTCATCTAGAGACATACATTTTTGCCCATTTTTCGTATTTCAAAATACCTCCAGATTGGATAATAGCATCTGTGAACAGCAGTTTTCAAGTCTCGCCACAGATTCTCAATAGGTCTGGACTTTGGGCCGTTCTAATGCATGACTATGCTTCGA
>NW_007579358.1:100816-101778 GCF_000690725.1 Stegastes partitus | reverse complement strand
TTGTTCCACACTTGTGCAGGTATTACAGATTACAGATTTGACGTTTGTAACCATGGCAATAGTGTTTACCACAAGTCCGCCGTCAAGGTCAAGCGAGCAGCAGAGTAACTGCGTGTGCTGTGATGATCCATGCCTGAAAAGACTCCCACGCGCTCTGCTGCAAAATCCTCCGGGAGCCAATCATCCATCTCAGACAATAATCTCAATATCAAAGTGTTCTGCAGCCTGGAAAAAAAAAAAAAACCCAACAACAAACCACAGAATCCCAACTACACGAAGCAGTACATTTTGTCCTACATTTAATTAAACGCTAAGCAAGGATGAGTCATGCTCATTAGACTCCCCTGTCGATACTTGGAAGTGGGAATAACAGCGATTCTCATCGTTAGAGATAATGTCGAGGCAGAAAGTTTTCAAGGTCGGCCGCCTGTAGAAGCACAACAGGCTCAGATTCGTAGCTCTACAGGGAGAGATGTGCACCGAACGCTTCGCTGCAGCTCATCTACCAGCTGATACTGGTCATACTGGTGTCTGCTGGGAGGAAGCATTAAAAGAACATTTCTCTCATATAACACGCAAGTTCCTCTAAAAAAAATAAATTATTATTCATGCAGGAACATCAAAACAACAGCTAATATCTAGAAAAGGTCGTGTAATTTCCAATATTATGTCATAACACTGGTCTAATTATTCATGCGGCGCCATATGTGACACATTTCTTCTCCATTGTGTCTCTTTGTGGGATTTCTCTTTGATTGTCAAGACCTCCTGTTTGCCATTGAAATGTTAATCTCTATAGGCTCTGAATGCACCTGAATACATCAAATGGCAGCTCCCATTCAGAAACCTTTTGGAGTCTCTGGGTCTTTTATATATATATATATCTATATAATTGATGGAGGGAGTAATTGTTGACGGCAAAAACCCACTGCTGAGCTACAGAGACCTCTTGTGCTTCACCG
>NW_007579358.1:92251-96686 GCF_000690725.1 Stegastes partitus | reverse complement strand
TTATAATTAACAATAATAATCTTTAATCTACTCGTCCAATATTGAATCAGCGACATGATGAGAAATAACAGTGACGCTTTAATCTTTTATCTTTAATAACTCCTGAGATGTCGTCTGTGATTATCTGTGAAGCATTAATGAAAAGTTCCATCTTTGAGCTCATTAACAACAAGAAGACGTCGGCCAGTGATGTGTCCTGAACCACACTGAGCTTCTCACATGTAGAACTTTCTTAATATGAAATATTTGGGTCACATTAAAGTTTAAAAAACGTTACTTCTGTGGATTTTCATCACAAAATGAGCAGATGTGACAAGTTGTAGCTCAAAAACACAGTTCTGGAGTTTCTAAATGGTTGTTTAAATATAAATGAGGGAATAATTTTATGTGGCGTTGACATATTTTATTGGTAAATCATATGTAGACAGACTTTTATTTACGGATGTGATGAGAAATAACAGTGAAGGCTTTTATCTTTAATAGTTGCTGAGATGATGTCATTCAAACAGCTTCAAATTTAAAAAAGAAAACCTCAGAAACTATTTGAAATATCCCCCAAAAAAGCAAATATCTTCAGAAACATCCAAACTTCATGCCGTCAAAATCTCAGGAAAATCTGAGATTTTGTTCTGAGAACTTGTTCCAGAGTTGTGATGATTTGAGACGAAGCTTTAATTCCCGCTAAAGCTCTCGCTGGCTTCCTGTTTGAACACGTGGCTGCCAGCGTCCAGACTTTGTGTTCGCAGCTCGTCCACCATCCCGGTCACACTGTTCAGCAGCCCCCCCATCCCGCCCTCCATCTCCCTCTGGAAGTCCACCTCCTCCACCTTGACCTGCCCCCCCGCCGGGAGAAAAGCCTCCCCTTCGTCCAGTCCGTAGCTGAAGCTCTCCTCCATATCTGCCGCCGCCGCCGCCGCCGTGTTGGCGGCGTTGCTGCTGGCGGAGGAGCTGGAGGCCAGGCGCTCACACCGGGCCTGGTGTCGGAGGAAACTGTCCCTCCAGATCACCTTCTTCCCACACAGGCTGCACTCGTACGGCCGCAGCCCTCCGTGGGTCTTCAGGTGCTTCGTCAGGTGGTGCTTCATCTTGAAGGACTTTGTGCAGACGGGGCAGCCGAAGGGCCTCAGGTTGAGGTGCTGCATCTTCACGTGCCGGTCCCTCATGCTCTTCAGGGTGTAGGCTTTGCCGCAGTGGCAGAAGTGGACCTTGCCGGTGTAGGGGGCGCCGGCGAGCGACACCGAGGACGACGAGGACGGGGTCGGAGGGGACGGCGCCGGCGGCGGGAACGCGGCGGACGACGGGGATAAGTGGCGGCTGGAGGTGGGGGTGAGCGAGCCGGCCTGCCCCCCGCTGGTGGACGGCCAGCTCACCTCGGAGCCCGTCATGGTGAAGTCCGGAGACACCGGGACCAGCGGCCTCTGGGAGACCTGGCCGGTGCCGTCCTCGATCTCGTCGTACGTATCCCTGCTGTACGTCGCCTCCGTGAAACATTCAAAGTCCACGTCCTCCTCCTCCTCCTCCTCGTCCTCGTCTTTGCTGCCTCCTTCTCCGTCCGGCCTCGGCTCCGGCTGGGTCCAGGGGCCCGAGGGCCACGGCAGCCGGGCCGAGACAAGACACGACGGGCCCGCGGCCGCTTCCCCCGACTGACAGCCGTGGACAGCGGGCAGGTTGGAGGAGGGATCAGCTCCCACTAAGTCTCTCTGGGCTTTGTCCTTCATCACGTCCACGCTCTGCTTCGCCGCAGAGTGTCCGGCTTCCACGCCGTCGTGTGACCCCGGGTGGAAGTCTGCTGGATTTACAAAACACACAAATAGAAAACTGAAACATAAAACAGAATCACATGTCGGAGAGGAAGCAAAGTCTCGGTTCGGTTTGGAGCTCGGTTCAGTGACACAACATGAAACTGACTGTTTTTCCAGAATCGGGCATCGTTGCACATTGTTCCAGTTTCAGCCTCGTTAGAGCGGCTCCCAGAACGTTGTAGGACGGTTTGTAAGATGGTCCTGATTAAGGCCCTTCACAGCCTCTCCTGGGTTTATTTCTGCCAAAGTCTCTGGAACGATCCGTCAGAGGAAACCATGTCTCTTTTGAAATTCATCCTTGTCAGCCCTTTCAGGATTTTAACCCCTTATATGCCAGTTTGTTTACATACATGCGACTGTATTTTCATTTTTAAAAATGGACCATTTCCCATGTAGTAAGTGTGAGGAGTAACTTTAAGGTTTTTGATTTTATTTTTCTGCGGACGCTGTTTTCTGTTAGCGGAAAAAACAGCTCATGCAGGTGCGTCCTGCATTTCACCAGAAGAACACATTTTAACTGTGAACAGACCAAAGTTATCAAAGCTCTGCTTCCCACCACTGCGCTTAACTCAGAAGCTTCCTGCGCCGGTTACAGCGACACCAGCACAGCTTCATGATCATCANTGAACTTCCAGACAGAAATCAGAACACTGGATGAAGTCAGCTTGGTTTTTCCAGACACGATCTCTTTTAACTACGTTATAAATCAGAAAACACTGTCGACAGCGAGAAAAATAACAAGTTTCATCGTGTTTCTGGGAACAAAATGCTCCATAAACCAGGCTGTGACTGATATACGGATAAACCTCGTGGAAAAGCCTTCAGAATGTTGGTCAGAATAAAACTGGAAAGTTTGTTGAATCCACGTGCTGCTGATTTACGGCTCACGGAAAAACCTTGAACGACATTTTTACTGGAAGCCACTGCACACGGATAAAAACGTCGAGTCATAGATTTCAGCTGTAGGAGCCTATCTGGAGATGTTAAGTCCAGATGTGTAATTATCTCATTAAATTAGCACCAACTCGTATCGATATCTGATAGAAAACGTGCAATGAAATAAATACCACCAACAATAAACGGGTTTGTTTCTCATGTCTTGATTAAAATATTAGATTTAGAACAATCACAGAATTGTACATTCAGCCCAAACAAACCAAAGAAAACCCGTTTTTATTACCAAGGCGTGTTTATTTTACATCATGTGCAGAAACATCCAACATGGCACAAACTTATTTCTGTGTTCTAACGCAGGTCGACGGCGATAAAATAACTTATGTGCAAAATGCAAATTATCCAGAACATTCACAACACTGCTGGTACGTTTTACGAATGATTTTTTTTTTTAAAAAAAAGGTTAACTTGAACGTTCCTCTTTTGAACATGCGAGGTCCGATCAAAAAGTTCAGGCAGTCTGGACTTTTTTTAATCGCACCTCTGATGAAAGAGGATAAAAGTAAAGCGGCTGATCAAAGAAGCCTTCGATGATTCTGTAAACTTTTAAAGTCATTTAAAGCGTCTCTGGCCGTCCGTCTTCAAAGCTTCTATGTACAAACAGTGAAAGTGCTGAAAACCGGTTTCACATCTCAAATCATCAGCGGCGAAATGTTTTCACCACAAACTAAAGAGACTTAAAACGGCATCAGTGGGTGTTTTTGACTGATAAATAAAATACGTTCTGAGAGGAAAACTGCCTGAAATTGAAACTTGAGGCNAGGTTTCTGCCGCACATAGCGTTTTGTATGTAGGCCAGGAAGTTCCATTTTAGAGCACCTTCTTCTTCCACATGTTTGCTGCGTTCTCTACATGGCTCGAGGCTGCAAACGGGACGTCTCATTGGTTTTGTTCAACAATGATTTTCTTTTGCCGCTCTTCCATAAAAGCCAGATCTGTGCACAACTGATAGCTGTCCTGTGAACCTCCAGTTACCGTGGGCCTCCTGCCAGCTTCTCTGATTAATGCTCTCCTTGCTGTCAGTTCAGGTGGTCGGCCACATCTCGGCAGGTTTGCAGTTGTGCCATACGCTTCCCATTGTCGGACGACGGATTATCAATTATCAATTATCAATCAAGAGATGAATTACAGTAAGAAAAGTATAGAATATAGTCGGCCTTATCTTTAATTAGCCGTAAAAACACATGCATCAGTGACTAAGTATTATAATTGTAGTCTTAAGATGTAAACTTGAGACTTCGGTACATCAAACACCACTTGAATGAATGTGGGGTTAAAACTAATACTCCAACAGTGAGATGTTCAAAGCTTGGGATATGTTTCTAAACCCTAACCCTGTTATAAACTTGATCCCTGACCTGTCTGCTGTGTTCCTTAGTCGTCATGATGCTGCTCGTTTGCTAACGTTCTCCAGCAAACCTGAAGCTGGTGGTCAGCTGCTCTGGATGTTATTCAGGGCGAGCCACACTTTTCTTTTATCGTTTTCTTTCCACTCCACCATTTATGCGCGACCACGTGTCGGCCTATCACACAAAATCCCAGTGAGATACCTTTAAGTTTTTGCTTGCAATGTGGAAAAGTTTAAGGGGTATAAATGATTCTGCAAAGCACCAATGGCAACTTTGGGCTCAGTTGAAGTTTGATGCAAGTTTATAGTGTTTCAGCTTCGTCTTCCTTAT
>NW_007579358.1:80585-85942 GCF_000690725.1 Stegastes partitus | reverse complement strand
ATAGCACGACGAAACAGAAACAGAAAGCGAAATCTTTTGTGGGTTTGTTCTTTGATCATCAGTCTGGGCTGGTTCAGTGAAAACCACCAAATCTGATGTCAAGATTTTTTTATGCCATGTCTGATTTTTAAAAACCGTACATTTGGAACCTTAAGGACAAAAAAGTCCGTGTCAACAAACTGATAGATGTATTTGTTTATATGAGCGATGTCCGATATTGGCTTTATAACAGATATGCCGATACTGTCCAAGTCTCAATTTCCGATATCAGCTGATACCGATATGTGTCTGTTACTGTCACTGTCACACTTGTTTACACACTTCACGACGCAGTTTGATGTCGTCATCATTTGCATGCTGGTAAATACGGGTGAAATCCAGCCGTTATTCTATCGGTTTTCATTATAGGCAAATAAACCTAAACGATATTGACAGATCTCACATTTTTATGCCAATTCTCAGTAGTTCACATCACTGTCCACTTTCACTGAGGTAGATTTTGAACCTAAAACACACTCAGGACCTCAGAGACTAGACTGTCTGTAAGTTTACTGGAGAGTGAAGCTGACATTCCTGTTTCTTACCACAGTGGTCCATCTGAGCGAAGCCGTCCTTCTTCTCCACGGCTTCCTCTCCGACTCCTTCATCAGCTTCGATCCCTCTCTTCTCGTTCTTCCTCCTGTCCGGCGTCTCCTCGCCGTCTCCGCCGTCTCTGGTCCGGTCGGGCGGTCGCTCGACGCTCTGCGGTGGCCCTCGCTGCTGAAGCCTGACTTTCTGCTTGAATGCCTCCCCGCCGGTGAAGCTTCCTTGGTGCCGAACGCCGTGACCGGGTCCCTCGTGGGGGAAGTGGTTAGCTTTGGCGTGGCTGGACACCCAGGCCTCGTCGCAGCTGGCGTAGTCGCTCTCCACGTATCCGGGCAGAGCGTCCAGCTGAGAGTCAGCCGAGTGCTGGGCCGTGGAGGGCCGAGGGCGCCCCCACCTGGGGAACTGCTGCGGGCGCCTCCACGTGGCCAAAGGAGGCAGAGCGTCGGGCTTCTTCTCCCGCCTCCTGCCCTCCCGCTCTGCGTACAAACACTCGGTGCTGCTCGGAGACTGCTGCCGGGACGCCGAGCCGGGATGAGCTGCAGCGGCTTCTCCAGAGGCCACCTCAGCCGAGGGCCGCGGCCTCTTCAGGATCTCCGTGCACTTGTCCACGATGTGCCACATCTGCAGGAAGCTGGCCACGGTGACGTAGTTGACGATGTCGTCGTGCACGATGCTCAGCTGGCCAGTGTAGGCAGAGCTCAGGACGCTCTCAAAGGCCACCGGGTCCATGACGGAGGGCAGCGAAACCGTGGTCACGTTCTTCAGCAACACCTGTTAGAAGACGTGAATAAAAGAAGACACACTGAGTTCAGGCATCCGGACAGAATCAGGTTCCTGTAAAACAACAAAAACAGAGTAGAACTAAAGAGCAAACTGGAGGTGGACATTTTTGCTAAATTGATGGATTTGTGTTGAAAATAATAATAACAATAGTAACTTTATTGACACAGAACAACATTTACAAAATGCTTTGACGACAGGCTGAAAGTAAAAGATGTAAAACGCAAGTCACAGAATTTTAATATAAATAAACTAAAGCAGCAAAAGGCAGCTGAATAAAATCATTTTAAAAAACACTAAATTGCTATCGCACGCTGACAGAAAACAAACGTAGACGCCCCGAATAAGAGCAAAATATAAAAGAAGATGAACACAAGACTACGAGTCTCCTCTGAACCACTGCTGATGTCGACAAAACAGGGTCAGAAAAATATGTCCAGAATAAAAACACACGTCTTCTTAGTTAGAACTGAAGAACTGCTTTGAAAGTCTTGGATCAAACTTTGCAGCAATATGTTTTAATTTTGTGGTACATCAGTAATAAAAGTTCAATGAAAACGACTTTCTTTTCACGTTTATGACCAAGTATTTCACATTAACAAGTGTTCAATATGTTTTGTTTTATTGTGACGTTCAGAAAATATCACCAGCTGACTTCTGCAGGTTGTTTTTGGTTATTTGTGCTAAAAGATGAGATTTTTCATGACAGCTTGAGTTTTATTTTTGCATATTTTAACTCACTGATAATCAGATTATTTGATCCACTACGTTGCAGATTCAATGACATGAAGAGAAATAATAATAAATGTCAGGTTCATGGTTCCTGTGAGGATGTCGTTCAAACAGCCTTAAATTTCAATGTGAGAAAAATAAACGATTTTATTTTTGTTAATGATTTTGGAAAGTATTTGATACAAGAATCTGAAATGCCACAGATACAGTTTTAAATATCCAAAGTTTAAGATGAAAAGTTAAAATAAAAGATGGTTGGACAGAATAAACGTGATAATTTGGGGTGGAAAACTCTTTTGCAGTGTTCATACAGGCAAGTTTTTTTTCCTCTAAAATCTATTTTCTGCTTCATTTTCCTCCTGAATAATTCACTGCGGTCACCAAACTACGAGCTGCTCTTTCGGTTCATCTGTACACGCTGGCCTACCTGGTCATGGAAGTAAGGCGAGGAGGCGGCGAGCACGCAGCGGTGGGCCCTGAACACCTGACCCTGCACCTGGATGGACAGGTCGCACAGCCGCCCTTCCTCCCGCTGCCGGTTCAGGTTGTCCAGAACAGCGGCCCGAGCGCCCGGGAAACACACCTGGACGGTCAAACCGGCCGGAGCCACGGAGGCGCTGCAGGTCGGGTCCATGGTCGCACAAAACTGTAGGAAAAAAAAAAAAACACACAACAGCAAAGTTAAAACGTGGTCACTTGTTTCTGATTCCATGTGTCTCAATGTGCAGTTTTTCTAACTGTGTAGAAAGTGTCTGGAGGCTGTTTTCAATTTGCTTTTAATACATGTTGGCATTGCAGCACTGTGGTGTTCCAGTTTTTCTAGATTGCATTTGTTGTGTCCTTTCTTTAACTGCTGTGATGCTTTAATTTACTGGGATGTGTGAATGAAGTCTCTCATCTTTAGTATTTAATTTTTATTGTTGAAAGAAAACACCTGCCATTTGTCTCAGGGGGGACTTCTACATACTCTGTGTTTCCCCAAACTACTGAGGAATGTTGGGACTTGTTTATTCACCTTAACAGGCTGCGTTTAAAATACAAGTTCGGACACTGATCTGACTGAAGGTAACTCAGAGGAAAACAGTGACATTAACATGAAGACAAACTGTCTGAAACATGAGGTCCACACGGCATAACCTCATTATTCTGACTTGACAAAATGATTTCACATTTATTAATTAAAGTGAAAAACATAAAAGGTACAACAATCCAACATTTGCTAACAAGAATAGGATTTCTGATCATAAGAAATAACTACATTTTTATATCAACCAATCTGTTGGTTATTAAAATAAAGTTAATCCAAAAAAAAGAAAGAAAGTTTGGATGATTAATTATTGTACTTTTAAAGCAGAAACATACACTGTTTTAGGCCTTTAGAGCGGGGAATCCTCCTGTTTGTGTCCTATGTGACAGTAAATTAAATAAAACAAGCAACCTGAAGGCTTCATATTTTACACATAAAACATCAGATTGCTCAGTACAGATTACAATAAATAAATAAATACAATAAAATGAAGGCCAAGAATTCAGGTAATTTACTAGAATATAACCAACTGGATGCAGACTGGATGTTTCTAGCCTAAACCTTAAAGTTAGACAGAATAATTTGCATTATATATACTATTGTAGGGTCTTAACTTCATTATTTTAATCAACTAAATCTACATAATTATTAAAACTGAAGGGTTTTAAGCCTAGTATTTAATTTATTCAGGTGGATTTGTAGTTTATAAACCATTTCAGGTCTTAACCTTACTATTTAAACGCGTTAAACTCTTATTTCTCTGCTGTGAAGCCCTTTAGCTCAGCAGCTGCTGTTGAAATGTGCTGCTTTATAAATAGCAGCAGTTGATACGAACAGATTCCACCTGATGCTCTCTGCCTTTAGCTAGCAGTTAGCTAACGCTAGCTTCCAAAGCTAAGTCAAGTTTAGCATCGCCCGTCACATTAACAGTCATTGTTCAACACAGTATGAACATTAAACGTCGTTACAGAAGCAGAAAACGTCTTTCGGTCGTTTCACTTCACTGCTGCTCCGCATTTACTCCGGCTAACGTTGAGCTAGCTTGTAGCTAACCGGGTTAGCTAGCTAGTTAGCTTCCCGTTTAGCTCAGGTACTTCACCTGTGTCGTGTCAGTGTGTCGAGCCGTTTGCCGTCACAGAGGACCTCTCCGGCTATTTGCAGCTCGACATCGCTGTTCGTGAGCCGCGGCTACGAAGCGTCGTCGCCTTTTTGTATTAAAAACAGTGAAGCTAGTAAAGCTAACAGCAGCCTGCCCGCAGGCACGACGCTGAAGTTAGCTTCAGGTTCGTAGCTTCCGTCTCAGCAGCTGAGGGGAAAGTTAAGGGAAGTTCACCTACAGCCAGACTGAATTTAGGGTTCATTAATAATATAAATATATATTACGAGAATAATTCATATTAAATAGAAGGGAAACAAATCCTCTTTTTTTTCTTTTTACATTTTAATGATGCTGTAAAACTGTGTACATGGTTTAGATCTGGACCTGGTCCTCTAATGTGGTCCAGATGTATAAAAAGCAGTAAAAATAAATAAAAATCTATGTTTTACAATCAGAAAGTGTGTTTTATAGAGTTTTTAGTCTCTGTCTGGAGTTGATCAGCCAATGTTCAGAAGGTTTAGATTAGATCTGGTTTAATGTGGTCCAGATAAGCAGCATCACATCCTGGTTTTTGAATTCTCACAGAGACTCTCATATTGAATAAAGCTTTCACAGGACTTTGACGCCTCTGTAGGGTAACTAATCCCAATCTGACCAGTCTAAGTGTAGTGGTTTTAGATCTGGATGTGGTCCACATGCAGACAAAAACAACTTAAATCTGTATTATTTGAATATTTATAAATACCGTCATATTTCTCTCGGTACAGTTCAGACATATTCTGTCAGTAATGGATATTATATATATATATACATTCTTTTAGAAACTCTGTCCAGTATCTATTGTTCTGCACACACCAGAGCAGGTGCTACAGCAGTGCTTCTCTACTTACATACAATCTGTGCAATATTAATATTATTACTTTTCTCAGTATTTCTCTTCATGAAAGAATCTGTGCCATACTGTCATGTCTGTCACGACTACTTTTTATCTTTATTTTGTATTTTTTGTGCTTCATTTTCTCTTTTTTTTGCTGCTGTAACACTATACATTTACCCACAGATTAATAAAGGCTTTATTAACAAAGATTTCAATAGAATAGAATAGAATAGAATAGAATAGAATAGAATAGAATA
>NW_007579358.1:74728-79850 GCF_000690725.1 Stegastes partitus | reverse complement strand
CCCTTAACTTTTCCCTTAAGAGCTCAACCAGAATCCGACTTCAGTTAAAGTCACGCAGCTGCAGCATCCTCTCAGAGAAGTGGGTGTGAATTATTACGAAACGTGTTTGTACGGTTGTAATAACCTGCGATAACCAGCTGCAGGAGTTTAATTAAAAGAAAGAAGAAAAAAAAAGCAGAACAAACACGCTGGCGCGTTAATTTCCGGAGTGATGCTGCGCTGAGCTGCAGGAGCTCATTTAAAGGGCCAGTGCGCCTCTTCACGCACCTCTAACCTGCTTTATGAGACATTAAACGCGGTTTAATCTGCAGCAGCTCCCTCTCAACGCTGCTCTTGTTCAAACCGAGCAGCTGAAGCCGCTGTTTCCTCCGCAGCTCGGCTCCGGCGCCGCGCAGCCGTGGTTGCGTTTTTACCGCAGTGCATCTGCAGCATCTCGGAGGAGCCGCTGTGGCGCAGCACGAAACGGCGACGGAGCAGCTCCGAGAAGCGTCTCTCCCTCCTCTGTCCGGCTTTTATGCGCGCTCAGGCGGGTTTATGTGCGATGCCAGCGCCGAGGAAACATCTCTGCTTCCAGCACGGAGTCATCAGATAGGAGGCGAGCGGACAGGAAGGGTTTACTGTGGCCTCCGGCAGCCGCAGCACAGGAGGCCTTCAAATCAGGACAGGAGCCTCTGAGTCCATCCATTCAGGATCCAAACATCAGACCTCCAAACGGGTCTTTCTTTATTCTAGTAGCCTGCAGAGGTAGCCTTGAGATTCTCACCACAGAGCATGCAAACCAACCCCATATGCACTCGCATGTAGGTGTGTGTTCAGTAGCTGCATGTTGCACACACAGGTGTCTTTGTGAAGCTGTTTTGTCGTCCACATCTGGAGCTCTGTGCATCCAAGACCTCAGGGAAAGTCAGACCTCAGGGTGTGGAGCTGCAGCACTGTGAGTCCACGTTCACCCAAGGGTGACCATCAACACAGGCGCTGGAGGCACATCTGGGGGCAAAACTCAGAAGCAGCAATAATTTGTGGCAATAAATTCTGCAGGAGACTGTTGCAGGCTCGAGCCAAAGACCAGAGGAGGAACAAAAATTGCATGTTTTTAAGGGAAAGGAAAGACAAAGAGGCCTGATTGCACTTTACAATGCATGTTTAGCTGCTAGCTGCCACCCAGAGTGACAGTAGCTCTGAGCTTTTACTATTCACACATCAGCTGAACATCTTCAGACCTCCATCACCAACATCCAGCTGAACACGCAGAGCTTCTCCGGTTGAGGGTTTTTTGAGGCTCCTGGTCCAGTAAAGCAGCTTTTTTTTTTTTTAAAATCATCATGGCTTCATCACACCTCCTGCTGCTGACTCTGCTCTGCGGCCTGTTCGGTGAGTCGGTCCTTATTTACCTCTTTGTTTGTTTGTTTGTTTGTTTGTAGTGATTGTAGATCATCAGCTGCTCTAATGTGCTCTGGATGTGGGTGAAGCAGTGAAAGCAAATTGAACAAAGGCTTCCCAGATCTGTGCTTTTTTTTAGGACTCTTTGGCCAAACTGGCCCACATTTGAGCGGTCTATATAGGACTGGTTTGGACCTGGACCAGTCTGATGAGGTCTAGATGAGAGAAAAATCTAAAAAGATTCACAAATGAGATTCTGTGTCTTAAAGAATTTTTAGCACCTTTGGGAGAATCTCCTGCAGATTTGACCATTTTCATGCCGTTACGTTAGACCTGGACTCGTCTAATGTGGCCTTAATGTGTATGAAGCAGTGAAATTAGCTTTTTTTTTACAAACAGAATATTAGATTTGTGGAGGCTTTGGTCTCTGTGGGACCATCTACTCCACATACGACCGCTCTAATGTCGTCTACATGCAAAGGAGTCTTTATATTTTAAGCATTTTCATACATAGAATAAAGCATTAGCTGTAATTTAAACACCCTTCAGCCTCTCGGGCTTAAACTGATGCAGTTTATTTCCTTCACGTAGAGATGATCTAATGTCATGTACATGTAGGAGAAAAAAAAGCAGTAAAATCTAAATAGTTTCTTTGCATTTTCATCAATAAAACAAAGAAGTCAGAGGTTGTGTTTTCATCTGGTTCACATTTGATCCATCTGAAAACACACTGAGCCTTTTAAACTGATGTGAAAGACACAAATCTAATAAAGGATTCACAGACTGGAAGGCGTGTCTTAAATATTGAGCAGCTCTGGTATAATCAAAGGTGGATTTGACCCGTTTATCAGATCTGGACCTGCTCCAATGTGGCCTACGTGTGACAGAAGTGGTGAAATCTCCACTTTTTTTCCTGCATTTTCCTCGAGTAGAACAAAGGATTCACTTGATAAACTGGGTTTTAAAGAAGCTTCAGCCTCTCTGGGAGAAGCTAGTCCATGATGTGGATCTGCCCGAATGTTGTCTAAAGGCTCCTAAAGCAGTTAAATGTCTATTTTATTGGCATTTTTGCTGATAGAATAAAGGATTCACAAAACGCTCTGTGGCCTCTCTGGCATGATGTGATGTGGGGTTTTTAGCAATTTATACACAACGGTTGAAGCGTAATGTGGTCTACATGTAAATAAATATATATATTTTTTGCATTTTCACAAATAGAGTGACGGATTTGCGAACCAGAACTTGTGTTGTTTAAAAAAACACGCTGTAAGAAAGCTAGCCCACATCTGACCAGTCCGTCTCTGAGCAGCGATTTTAACCCTGGACCTCAAGTGGTTTAGATGAAGCAGCAAAATCAACATTTTACAAATCAGAAAGTCTGTTTTATAGAATGTTCAGTCTCTGACCAGCTTATGTTTGGATGTTTTAGATCCAGACCTGGTATAATGTGGTAAAAATGCCAAATAAGCAGCATAATAATATCTCTTGTTTTTTGATTTCTCACATAGAATCTCAAACAGAACAAAGGTTTTATAGGACTCTGTAGGGTAACTAATCCCGATCCTATTTCTTTTTTGCATTTTCACCTAATCAGACGCTGCATTGTAAAGACTCTTTAGCCGCCGTGGCATAATCTGACGCAGACAGAAGCGGTCTGCGTAGCCTGATTTTAGATCTGGACTTGGTTTAATGTGGTCCATCAGTGAAATTCCCCTTTTGTTGCGAATAGAAATAAAGGTTTTTACAGATCAAAACTGCATCTTAAAGACTCTTTAGCACCTCTGGGATTATCAAATACCAGTCTACGTGCAAGAAAAGCAGTGAAATCTCTTTTTTTTCCCCACGTTCACACATAGAATGAAGGTGTTTTAGTACCTCTGGCGTAACATAATGCAGTTTTTATCAGCATAGACGGTGAGTTTAGATGTGAATCAGGTGGTATCGGGATGAAAAAAGACAGAATGAAGGTCAGACGCTGTGCATGAAGTGGTTTTAGCTGACGTCTGTGATCTCGTCCCACAGTGTACCGGTGTCATGGCGCCTGCGCGGAGGTCGACTCGGACACGGAGGCCGTGGCAGGAAAAGGCTTCAAACTGGGCTGCATCTCCTGCAAGAGGAGGAGCGAAGTGGACGGAGCCGCCACCGTAGAGTGGTACTTCCGGCCCAGCGGGGAGGCCGACTCCATAAGAGTGAGTGCCAACTGCAAACCACCTTCAGCCGGGAGTATTTTTAGACCGACGGCAGCTCGGCGTGGAGTCGAGGCTTCTCAGGGAGTCTTAGTCATGACAGGTCCCGTGTGGTGGGAGAAAATCCATTTTTATTGTGCTCTGTGGCTGCTACGGGCCTACTTCTGCAAATAGATCAGAATTTCATCAAGTTTCCACAAAGAAACTGTCACGCAGCTCAAACTCTGTGTCCACCAGGTTTATTTCACTTCTGCTGAGCTGTTTTCTGATTCTTAATGAAGAGCTCAGTCTTTCAATCTGAGAGTATTTTGTCACAGTTTGCTTTGGTTGTGGATTCTGAACCACAGCTGGGAAACATCTGGTCTGACGCGAGCTGACTTAGCATAGCCACTTAGCCATTTTACGTCAAACATCGGAAAAGAACTATTTATAAAATTTTTACAGTTTTCAGTCGACCTGAAAAAGCACGACCATTAAAGATACCTAAGTGACTCTAACCCAAAACCCCTTCTGCTAAAGTTTCCCAAATGTTCTGCTGTAGGCTGCAAGAGTGAACACAAGAGTCTTCATGCACTGCTAGCGTCTGAGGAACCAAACACCCAGTGGATTAATATTGATGGAAATGTCACCACAACAGTAGGAAAAAAAATACACTGTAGTTGTGCAGCTAATGTGGCTAACATTAGCTGTTTTCAACCTAAACTCAGCTGCCGTTTCCATCCGTTAGCTTCTCTCCTGCGCTCTGTTGTGGTGGCCGACGGGGCAAATGACGTGCAGGAACGCAAACGAGCTGCAAATACACAAAAGCATTGCATGAACAGAAACGCGCTGCTAAAGGAAAACGCTGCATAGACAGACACACAACAGAAGGGCCTCTAGGGGCAGTAGTGAGCTTTTCACCCGAGAGGCAGACAACGGTGAGCGAGACAAGTAACGGTAGTTGAGGGAGAAGCTGCATGAAAAGGTTTGTATTCTCTCGTCTCCGTGGATAAACATAGATAACAGAGAACACAGGGAGACGGTAGTAAAACTCCACTTCAGCACCCAGATAATCACAGCGACTGAAAAGCTAAAGACCCTCGAGGCCTGAGGCACTTCTGTTGTGTGACTGGATGTGCAGCGTTTTCCTTTTGCAGCACGTTTCTGTTTACGCAGCGCTTTCATGTATTTGCAGCTCCTTTGTGTATCTGCACATCATTTGCCGCCGTCAGCCGCCGCACTCTGTGCTCACACAAACTACAGCTCAGCTCTCCATAAAGCAGCTCTCGTTCACACATTTATCTGTCACTGTTGTCAGAAAACGACGGACGAGAGTGAAACAGCAACCGAAACGTTCCGACGACACGTTAACCAACAGTCGCTTTATGTCCAAGCTGTGGCTAAAATACAAATTAGTTTTTACAACGTCGTCTTACAGAAAGTTAAAAACAAGCCGTGACGTAAATTTGGTGATATTTCCATGCAGACAGCTGTTTTGCTTTGTGCTGTCAATCGCAAATGCAAAGAGAGTGTTCTTCCTGAAGGGGGCGGGGCCAGCAGCAGCACAGAGAGTGTTC
>NW_007579358.1:56370-74371 GCF_000690725.1 Stegastes partitus | reverse complement strand
AACAAATGCACAGTGATTGGAGAAATAAACCATCTTTATGGTGTTCTGAGCTGAAACACTGACAGACAAGCTCTGGGGGAGATCTGAGACTTTTATTAATTTGCTAAAAATGGGGCAGCTTTAAATCATCCTAAAATAAAGTCGTCCTCGGCTACATCTCTCAAGACGCCAGCTATTTATACATGCATTTATATATATAGCCCAGTTCGCCGTCTCTCTCGTCCATATGCTCCACGAGGCTGTCACCAGCTTCACATGGAATCAATCACCGCAGAGATCATTAAAGCTTCAGAGATGACACACGACTGTTCTGACCTTGAGCGGGAGTGCTGGTTTGTCACCGCGGCGACGGTAGAGATGATGTCGCAGCGTAACGGGCTGCAGCCGAGGATCGTTTCCTTCTGTGTGTAGAACGACAGAAAATGAAGAAAAAGGCTCAAAATAGCATCCGCAGCTTGGTTTGCTGTCACAGAGGAGGAAAGAAAACAGAAAATGTTCACATTTAAGCACATTTTTTTATGTGAAAAATGATTCAAACTGATTATAAAAATAGTGTTTGATCAAATTTAATATGCAAAACTAATTGCTGCAGCTCTGATTTATGTGCCGGCGCACACGTGAGCCGCCTCCTTCTCAGGAACCAAACACATGCATGCTGTGTAATGTCCATGAAGACTTCACAGTACACCCACCTCGTTAGCATCGCTACAGAAGCCTTCAGGACGCTTTGTCAGGAATCCTGCTGCTGTAGAAACCACTTTAGATTCAGGATTACTGCAGGTCCTAAAGCTTCTATTGTTGATGTATTCACAAGACTGTTTGCTTTCACATTCAGTGAATAAGGACACGGCTTGTAAAGCAGGGATGAGTCAGGAGGGTTTAGCTATAAAAAAAAACAAACATTCAGATTTAAGAAGCCAGAATCAGAGAATTTGGACAATTTTTTCTCAAAAATATCAATAATTGGATTAATCGTTGCAGCTCTTGTTGCAGAGCACATCTAAGGAGTTTAGTTTTTATTCAAAAATATAAAAAGGTTTTGACAGAAAATTAAAAATTTCCCTTGAAGTCCAGGGAGGAGGGTCCAGATTTCACACTTTTTAATGGAGAAGGTCAATTAAAAGTGTAAATCTAGACCTTCCTCTATGGACTTCAAGGGCCTGGAACTCTGGAAATATCCACAGTCTGAAGGTAGAACTTCATTAAACAAACTACAGTTATTGAACATAAAGAACCAGCTGATTCTGAGGAGGTCTGACGGGAGCATTTTCCAGATTTGGTTGATTTTTTTAATATTATACAGTAAGCGTATTCACATATTTGCGTCCCAGCAGCAGAGGAACTGATGAACTCTTACCTCTCCAGATCTACACCTACAACGAGGACGGCCCCACCATCGAGAGCGACCACTTCCTGGATCGCATCGACTGGAACGGAAGCAAACGCAGCAACGACATCCAGGACGCGTCCATCTACCTGCTCAACGTCACCTTCAACGACTCGGGCGTCTACCAGTGCTACTTCAACCGCATCCTCTTCTACGACAACTACGAGTACCACAACGTCGTCACCAAGGTGGTGTACCTCACCGTGGTGGCCAAAGGTACGTCTGAAGTGCATCGCGGCAGGTTTGGATTGAAAACAGTCAGATTTCAGTCATCGTCATGATACTGAATGTGAACTCCAAGCAGCTGTTTCTGTGGGTTTTTTTGCTCCTGTCAACTGCAACATGGAGTCCAGCAGCTCTGTGGAAACATAAAGGAGGAGAGACAACTCAGAAATGAACTCAGAAAAATGAAATATTTCTGGTTATTGATTTTACCAAAAAAATAAAATACAAAACAACTGGAATCAACATGTCCAACATCTGTCCAAGTGCCCTCATGTGTTAAAACACTGGGGAAAAAAATGGAGGAGGATCTGAATAGTACAGATGTTTTACTAGTTAGACTTTTAATTTGCTTTTATACTTCTTGACCCTCTGCTCTGTGGTTGCGCCTCCTGCAGTTCAGCTGGATCGTACCTGAATTCTTGTAAAAACACTGTCGGTTGCAGCCGAGTCACTCACGGCTTCACAGTTGCACAGAAAAGCGCAGAATTTTTAGATTTTCACAGAATTTATCAAACATAAACCTTTTTATTTTTTTGTGGCTAACTATTAAGCGAGACGTGGCGAGTGTTTTAATTAAATCTCACAATTTAAACCTTAGAACAAGTCACAGCCGATGAGTTCAAGAACCCTCGGACAGTTGACAACCTGAAGATTCTTTCTGTTTTTACGGTCTCTGGCTCTGATGCATTTTCTGACGGAGCTGCTGGTCACGGATGTGCAGTTCAAGAACCGTCGGAAAGTTTTTATAGAGATAGCATTCCGTTACGTTAGTCAGACGGTTGAAGGGAAACGTTATTCATTCCTTTGTGAGTGTACTTGCTGTTTCGTGGGCCACAGTTAAAGAGCAGCGTAATGTCCATTAACACTGACGCTCTGCAGACATGCGGCTGCATTTACCGGGAGGAGCTAAATAATTAAAGAAGCTGCTGAGGTTGCAAAGCATCAGTGAGTCTCGACGACGGAGGATGTTTCCAGATCGCTGCAGAGAGACGGACGCTAACCTTTTTTTTAATTTTTATTTCTTTTTTCAAGATGGAAACGTCCTTCCTGATGCTGCATTAGGACGCTCTGGAAAACATTTGAGCCACTTTTGGATCATTTTGAATATTTTTCTGGAAAACATTCGAGTCATTTTAGAGAATTTTAAGTCACTCCGTCAAATTCCTTTTGGAAAATTGAACCTTTTTGTGAGCGGATCCCACAGAACCAGAGCAGATCATTAAATCGTTCCTGTTTCTATTTCACATGTTCAGCTACAGTCGCCCTTATTAATGAAGAAGCCTCGTTACGAACGCTAAAACATGTTCTGTATGTCGGCTCCAGTAATCAGCATCGGCCTTTAAAAAAGAAAATCAGTAAATAATGATAAAAATGTAAAAACATATTGGTTGATCCCTGCTAAAGAATAAATGCATGTAAGAATCCTGAATGATTAAACATACAGTCGTCCTCAAATTTATTCCATTAAAGAAAAATCCACAACAGTCACTCAAATAACTAGAAACTGGAAAAAGTAATAACAAATAAAAATTTGTTAAATTTGAATTTTGTGAAATAAGATGTTGCTTTTGGATTGTGGTTGAAAAGAATAATTAAAAAAAAAACAAAAAAAACAAAGTAGAGCACTTTGCTGATGACAAAATCCAAACACCTGTCAAACGTGACACATTCAACATGATTTTCTCCGCTACAATAAAAACGTGAGCGAGGATCCAACCATGAAAACACACTTTCTGTTACATAAACTGCCTGCAATGTGCAGTCTGACAGGATTCACAGGCCGTAAATGCACCAGTTCATCTGTTAAAACCACAGACTGTATAAAAGATGGACGTAGCTACCATGACGTCACCCGTTGGTTTCTGCACTGAGAACATGAAGCCAGGGTTTTGCTGCTTCCTGGTTGACATCTTGGATTTTTGGAGCCAGTGGGCGGAGCCATAGGAGCAGTGATTGGTCAGACGGATTGAGAGGCGGGCCCTCTCTGCCCGCCCACATTTACCACCTTCTGCTCGCTTCGTCTGTATGGTCGCTGCCGACTGTCAATCAAGCCAGCCACGCCCCTTGCCCCGCAAAATGTTGACGATTTTTAAAAATTCAGTATTGATTTATTTTCAGATTGGCCACCTGATCTCTGGACTTGACCATGAAAACTAATTTTAAAAAGTCCTGAGCTGTAGGAATGCAGTATTTCATGATCTGTGATTACTTCTTTTCCAGTTCCAGTCTATGGGAGCCAGGGCTTTGTGGAGCCAGCAGCTAGTGGACATAGTGATACTGCAGGTTTTTGACACTTCCAGGTTGGCTTCATTTTTCGGGGCCGGTTGCTGCGTCCATCTTTTATACAGTCTGTGGTTAAAATCCCCAAAACATCAACTGCAAACCTCACGCTTCCTTCTCTGTGTTGTTGTTTTTTTGGTCTGACATCCTGTTTGTTTTTCTTTCTCGGCAGCGAGCAGAGGAACGGCCTCCATCGTGTCGGAGGTCATGATGTACGTGTCCATCATTGGCCTGCAGGTCTGGCTCCTCATAGAGATGATCTACTGCTACAGAAAGATCGCAGCGGCTGGCGAGGAGGCGCTACGAGAGGCCGCGTGAGTAGCCCGAGTGCATCGTGAGGGCTCGTCGCATGAGGAAACCTTGAGTCTCGTTGTGGTTATTTCATGATTTCTTTAAAAAAAAAAAAAACGTGACATGAAAAGTTAAAGCGCCGCTGCAGAGACGCAAGGTTTTCATCCTGCTGCATTAAAACCTTAATAACCTCCAGAAAAACGCTCTTATTATGTGGAGGAACAACAGTGAATATTAACTGATGTGCATCTAAAATCCAGGAATGTGAGTCGGTGAGTTGAGCTAAGGCTGGAATTTAGAGGCAGAAACATCGGCTAATATCAGATTCATGACATAATAAAAGCGTTTTTGGTTATTAAGACGTGGACTAAATGGGAAAAAGATGAAGTGTTCGGTGGTCAAACGCGTGTTTGGCTCATTTGCAGATCTTATTAAAGTGGTTTAACTGGTTGTGATGCATGTAAAGGTTGAAACAAGAGGGAAGGTCTGGTCACACCAGCGTTTAACGTGTCGGAAAATCCATCATTTATATGTAAATGTTAAAAAAACAACCTTTTTCTTATTTTTGTTGCTAAAAAAATAATATTTCAGGTGTCAGGAGCGGTAAAGTTTGAATTTTAAAACCAAAAACTGACAACTTGTGCCTTTTTTTGGGTTGTTTTTTTCATTTTAAACCAAAAACTAAATTTTTTTGTTTGTAAATTAGTTTTTTTTTTGCAAATTCACTCAAAATAAATCAGAAAATCTGCAGGTTTTTTGCAGAGTAGAAGCTTTTTTTTTTTTTTGCCAGCGATCTCTGGTGTGACTGGGTCTTTTCTACTAAACTACTATTTTTTAAAAAAAAGTGTTAAAAGTTTTTACCTTTTTATTGCTTTTTAAATTTAAATCAATTTAATCTGTTTTTTATGGCAAAAAAAAAAAATCACAAAAAGACTCTTTAATGCCAAAGTGAGCACAGATTTCTACAAATAATGTCAAATAATTAAAAAAAATGTAAGTGGTGATTATTTAGACAATCACTATTTTACATTTTTAATTAATTGACATCATTTTGTAGGAACCTGGTTTCACTTTGACTTGAAAAAGTCTTTTTTTGGTAAATTTTGTCCAAAAAAAAAAAAGCCAAATTAAAATGATTCACAGTTGAAAAGCAAAAAGGGAGTCGATGTGTTTTAAAACAAACACATTGGGAGCGAAAATGAAGCTTTGAAAAGTGTGCATTTCCCCATGAATCCTGCCGAACGTCATTCATGTCCGGCTGCTGAAATCACACCGATGACTCTTGTTGTGTCGCCTCTTTGGTTCGCGTCTCCTTTTGTTTTGTGAGGTTGCCACTGTTTCCATTGTGTTCGTGTGCGTTCACTTGTGTCTCTTTGTCGTGTTTTCATCCCGTCATCCTCGTTTCAGTAAAAACCAAAACCAAAACCAAAACCTTCCGCCTGTAAGTTCAAAAAAACACTCCTGTCGCTTTATTTTTTTGCATTTTTTCACCCATGTCACTGTGCTGAAGGAACGTTTCGGCGCTTCTGATCCGGACTCTTGTTTCTTCTGTTTCGCCTCCAGAAATGCTGAATATTTAGCGATAGCGTCTGAAAGCAAAGACAACTGCGCCGGGGTGCAGGTCGGAGAATAGCACAGGTACGTCGACATCCTGCAGCACCTTTTCACAATAAAGTACGGTTGTATGAAACGCTGAAGGCTTCAGGAAACAGCTGCAGAAATGTCGTTTTTAAAAATAATGAACATCAGTATTTATTTGACTGTTAAATTCATTTAACGCTACTTTTTTTCCCGATTTCTGATCAAATGAATAATATTGACCAAGTTTTAGACGTGACAGACTTCTGATGTGACATATGTGAAGAAATATGAGTGAAATCTGCTCATCTACACTTTTGCTAAGTGACAAGACCACAACATGTAATTTGAGCCATGCTAATTTTTCCCTTCACATCCATTATCTATGCTAAGCTAATGCTAATAGGCTGTCGGTGTTACACTTCTGTCTTCTGATGAACTTTTTAACCACCTGACTTAAGATTATTATTTAGAATTTTTAACCTATTTTAAACAAAAAAACAAGTCTAATTTAATTTTAACCACCTGACTTTGGATTGTTGTTGATAAATTTCATCCATTTTTACCAAAAAGCAGATTTAATTTAATTTAATTTCAAAAACCTTACTTTGAAATAGTTTTGATTATTTTCAACTAATTTTTAACAAAAAGGACATTTAGTTTGATTTTAACTCCCTTATTTTGGATTATTATTTTAAAATTCTAAGAAAACAATGGTTTACCTTGATTTTTATTGCATTACTTTGAATTATTATTGATGGTTTTTAATCTAGTTTTTTAGAAAAAAGGTTTCATTTATTTTTAACAACCTGACTTTGGATTATTATTGATATTTTCCAATGTGTTTTTTAAAGAAAAACTAAAGTTTATTTTAATTTTAACAATAGTACTTTGAATTATTAGTGAATTTGATCAATTTTCACCAAAAAAGAAGATTTAATTTAATTTTAAAAACCGTACTTTGAAATAATTTTGATCATTTTCAACTTATTTTATTAACAAAAAAGAGATTTACTTAGATTGTAACTCGCTTTTTATGGATTATTATTTAAAAATTCGAACCAATATTTCACGAAAAAGACGGTTTAACTTGATTTTTATCAAATTACGTTATGTTATTATTTTTTTTATCGAGTATTCAGAAAAAAAGGCTTAGTTTGATTTTAACCGCCTAACCTTGGATTATTATTATTTTCCAACAAATAAAAAAAAAAAATAAAAATTTAACCCGCTGACTTATTGATAAATTTGATCAATTTTTCCCAAAAAGAAGATTTAATTTAATTTCAACCACCTTAATTTGAAACAGTATTGATCATTGTTAACAATCAGGTTTAATTTAAACTTAATTCCCTTATTTTGGATTTTTATTGAAAATTTCTAACCGATATTTTCAGAAAAAGGAGGTTTAATTTGACTTTAACCACCTTCAACCACTTTAGCCTGTTCATGAAGCCACACAGGTACTCATTTCTCATTAAACTAATAATATTTACCAAAGTTTAGACTCTACGCTGTGACATATGTGAAGGAATGCATTTCTGCCAAGTTAGAAGACAACATGTCATTTGAGCCACGCTAACTTTTCCCTTCGTGTCCATTATTTATGCTAAGCTAATGCTAACAGGCGTTTACCTGAGATTACATTTACACTTCTAACGCTGTGCTCACCTCCTTTACAATCAGTGGAGAAAATACTAGAAAAAGCAGTAAAATCCGACAGCGCAGCGAGCTGAAGCCACAGAAACCAGCTGAGTGGACGTTTCAGACGTTTATCGATGCTTTTTTTTGACCACATGCCAGTAAACCCATTACATCTCCTCAGGCTTCCGTCTTGGACTGAACACATCCTTCCACCCTCTGACCTGCATGACCTGGAGCAGAACTTCCTCCTCCTCATCTCAAGCCTCCGTTTTACTTCCTCCTCCACAGCGACCACCCGTGGACCCGACGTACAAAGAGAGCATGGAACCAGCACTGTATATAGTATTCTGCGCGCAAAAGCATGTTCTGCACTTATATGAGAAAAACCATTATGCATTAATGAGCCACATTGTCGAAAGCATATACTGTCCACGCAGTATTCCTCCGAGTATATGTAGTCACACCTTTGTATGAAACGTGAGCAGAGGCGAAGGTTCGATTGTACGAGAAAGCTTTTTACTGAATCGTCGCCACCTAATGTATAAATGAGACACACGACATGTACTGTACGGTAACGTTATTTATAAAATAGAATGTGATGGACTACGATAGACGGTATTTCCAGTTTAATTGCTAGTTGTACATTCAGTGAAACCTAAAGATGTACTAATAAAAATGGACAAAATGTGGTGGAAAGATCTTCTCCCCGACTGTTTTGTTTTGCTTCTTTGGCTGAAATAATGCCAACGTGGACTGTGATTGTACAGTGATAACTTTTTATTGTCATATTTTTCATTAGCTGATGAAGCTCAAGTTCTTTCACATGAAGAAAAGTCTTCCAGAAACAACAGCAGAGTAAATATGTCACCCACGACTGATCAGACTCCCAGATTTAAATGACGCATTTTAGCGCTCTCACGTTTGTGCATCCAGCAGCTGATTAGCTTAGCTTAGCTTAAAGACTGCGAGCATGAGCAAACAGTGTAGCTCTGTCCAAGAACATTGGCATACCAGCACAGAGCAAGGCTTTCTCTTCCTGCAGTGTTTATGCTATGCTAACTGGCTGCTAGGTTAGCTTAGCTTAAAGCCTGCAAGCATGAGGAAACAGTAGCTCTGTCCAAGAAAATCTGCACACAGTGAGGCTAACTGGTTCCTTTTCTTCCACTGTTAATGCTAAGCTAACTGGCTGTTCATGCTAAGCTGGCTGCTAGGTTAGCTTAGGCTAAAGACTGCAAGCATGAGGAAACAGCATAGCTTTGTTCAAGAATATACCAGCACAGAGCAAGGCTTTCCCTTCCTACAGTGTTCGTGCTATGCTAACTGGCTGCTAGGTTAGCTTAGTTTAAAGACTGCGTGCATGAGGAAACAGTTTATCTCTGTCCAAGCAGATCTGCACACAGTGAGGCTAACTGCTTCTCTTTCTTTCATTGTTCATTGTAAGCTAACTGGCTGCTAGGTTAGCTTAGCCTAAAGACTGCAAGCCAGAGAGAAATAGCGAGGCTCTGTTCAAGTAAATCTGCATACCAGCACAGAGTGCAGCTAACTGCTTTCCCTTTCCCAGCGTTCATGCTAAGCTGACTGGCTGCGAGGTTAGCTTAGCTTAAAGACTGAAAACAGGAGGAAACAGTCCATGAAAGTCTGCACACAGTGAGGTTAACTGCGTCTCTTTTTTCATTATTTATGCTAAGCTAACTGGCTGTTCATGCTAAGCTAACTGGCAGCTAGGTTAGCTTCGCTTAAATACCCCAAGCAGGAGGTAACAGTGCAGCTTTGTCGAGTAAAATCTGCACACCAGCACACAGCAAGGCTAACTGCTTCCCCTTCTTTCAGTGTTTATGCTAGGCTAACTTGCTGTTCATGCTGAGCTAACTGGCTGCGAGGTTAGCTTAGCTTTAAGACTGCAAGCAGGAGGAAGCTGCGCAGCTCTGTCCAGGTAAATCTGCACAAAGTGAGGCTAACTGCTTCCAGTGTTCATGCTAAGCTAACCGGCTGCTTACTGTAGCTTCATTTTAGATGTGGCTTGAAAACAAAAATATCAGAACAGAACAAATATCTAGTGCATTCTATTTGTATTATAATTTACCCATGTATTGATCGATCAGGCTGCATTTCTTTAGAAAATCATTCAAATTTACGAAACCTGCTTGACGGCGGACGTAAACAGAGGATCAGACCTTTATTACTGTCGATACCAATCAGTTAAAAATTACACATGTAGTGACTTTTACATTTACAAGAGCGCTAGGCTCGTCGTTCCCCCCATTTTCCATTAAGCTAAGCTAACTTGTTTCAGGTTCCACTTCAGACATGAAGGTGTTGCTGAAGCTCTCGTCCAGCTTGTTTTCCAGATGTTTCTTCCGTCACCTTCACAGCTGCAGCACACAGTCTGTGCCGTGATACTGAGGCAGGTTGAGCTCGTACTTCCTCTCCAGGCCCGGCGGGACGAACCGGCCTCCCAGGAAGTGGTACCGGCCCCTGAACATGGCGGCGGACTTCTTGGGGGCGGTGAGCGATATGAGCGTGTCGGGCTGCAGTCCGTCGGCGCTGCCCTGCTCCACGTCCCAACCTTCAGAGACAGCAGACAGGAAGTCAGACGCTGACGTTACGGAGGTTTGGTGTGACGGAGGGAGACCACAGGGTCACTGAATCGATCCGTCCTGCGGGGAGCACGAACGGACTCCAGCTATTGATCTTTGTTCTGGTCGCACACGGGCGGATGGAGGCGGCCACAGAAAATCAAAGCCTCATTATGTCCTCGCTTGTGCAAACTGACCAGACAACATGTGTTTAATACAGCAGGCTTCTGGAACATAAAATATAAGCTTTGAAATCGGTACGGCTCACTGTGGAGTCACTCCAGTGCTGTTTGAGGGGCTGTTGTGAAGCTAAAAACACTCAGCGGCCTGTTACCGATGAAAGAATGTAAGTCAGGGTGGAATGATGTCATCACACTGACAATAACAAACATGTGATTAGAGGGGAGTTGTGTATCGACAGAGACACACAGAAAAAAGTTTCTGAATCACCTGTTTTTACATTATTATTATTTCAGTTCCTTATTTTGACTTATTATTGATCATTTTTAACTTAATTTGAACAAAAACAGGAGCTTTCATTTGATTTAACTCCCTTATTTTGGATTATTATTGACAATCTCTGACCAATATTTAAGAAAAACTAGATTTTAATAATTACTTTGAAATATTATTGATCACTAAACCTTTAAACAAAAAGAGGTTTAGTTTCATTTTAACCACTTGACTTTAAAATATTGATCATTTTCAACCTATTTTTTAACAAACAGGAGGTTTAATAAACATTTTAACCACCGTATTTTGGATTATTATTGACAATTTCTAATCAATATTTTAAAAACAAGAAGGTTTAATTTGATTTTTATCACATTATTTTGAACTATAATTGATCATTTTAAACCTGTTTTTAAGAAAAAAGAGGTTTAATTTGATTTCAGCCACATGACTTTGGATCATTATTGATCATTTCCAACGTATTTCTTAAGAAAAAGAAGATTTAGTTTAATTTCAACCACTTTACTTTGAAAAAGTATGAATCATTTTTAACAAACAGGAAGTTTAATTAGGTTTTAACCCCCTCATTTTGGATGATTATCAAAATATTCTAATCATTATTTTAAGAAAAAGAAGATTTAACTTGATTTTAGTCACATCATTTTGAAACATCATTGATCATTTAACCTATATTTCACAAAAAAAGGAAGTTTAATTAGATTTTGACTGCCTTATTATGGATTTTTATTTAAAACAATTAACCAATATTTTAGGAAAATTGAGGTCTAATTTATTTTTAACCACCTTAATTGAATTGTTATCATTTTTAACCTTTTTTAAGTAGATTTTAACCACCTCGAACCACTTCAGCCTGTTTACTGAGCTACACAGTTATTCATTTAATACGACAATTAAAAACACACAAATGAATAAATGTAAAGCCATAAATGTAATAAATCAGGACAAAGCAGTGACTTCACGCACATGAAATTAAAACAACGTGAAGCTGCTCTTTGTGACACGTTTAAGTGACGATTTCTTGGTTTTTTATTGATGGTATTGATTGATCTGAAGGCCTGTTAGAAGCCTCTCTGCGTGCGGCACCGACCTGAGGGGATGTCGATGCTGGCGACGGGGACTGTGGTTTTCTTCAGTACGTCCAGAATCGATCCAAAAGGTTCCCGGACGGCGCCTTTGAAGCTGAAGCCAAAGATGGCGTCAATCACCAGGTTGTAAGCTTCGTCCACCACCTCGGCCTGAGGAGACACATTCAGAAAGATAAACAAAGTGAAAAGAACCAGAAGCACCTTCAAGACATAAATCAGGTTGTCTGCAGCGTTACTTATCAGCTCCGCTATCGATCGGCTCGCGATAAGAGCTCATTTCCCCACATGGACGGGTTCTAATAAAGTGCAGCGCAGAGCTGGTACAAATCAAACGAGCTGCTGAATAATAGACGATCAGCCAACCTCCGGCATCTCGCTGAGGAAGGGGATCTCCATCTTCTGGCACTGCGTGGTCAGACCCTGGAACAGCGGCTTGTTGGGCCTCTTCGGGTACAGGATGGTGGGCTCGTAGCCCTGCAGGAGGAAAAACAAGAAGGCAGGACGTTAACCTGGCTGATGGTGAAGAGGGGCTGCCAGCAAAGATGGTGTTTTAGTTCCACACAGTCACAGCCAAAGGCGTCGAATGTTCAAGGTAAGAACATGAAGAGTTCCAGCTTCATTTATTCACTTTAAACCAAAAATAACAGTTTTTACAACGTCCACTAATAGTAAAAATGAAAAGTAACAAAGTGGAAAATAGTGGGTTGGGTGAAATTTCAGTTTCTGTTTTTAAAAAAAATCATTTTAAAATTCATTTTTAAAAAACTGCTCCAACATCCCGAAGTCTAACATTAGTCAGAAATAAACAGAACAAACTGAAAAGTGAAGCTCTTGGTTTTCGTTGGGAGCAATTTCATTTTTTGTGTTTTAACAATTAAAAACTTAACAAGCAGGTTTTTTGTTCTGTCCGTTTCACAACAACAACAAACAAAGTCCATCAACACTGGAAATCAAATGTAACAGTGGAGAATGAAGCTTTTCTTGGTTTGTTTGTTTGTTTTTTTGTTTGGTTGGATGCAATTTAATTTTCTTTTTTTTCTTAAAAAAAAATAAAATAAATAAATGTATTTGTTTTACAACAACAACAACAAAACGACATCCCAAAGTCCATCAACACTGGAATTTGTTTTTGTTTGTTTTTGGTTTGACACAGAAAGAAAAAAATGTTTGTCATTTTTCACCATTTTTTTAAATTTAAATTTATTTATTTATTTTGAAAAATACAGAATAATTGACCATTTTTGGTCTTTATGTGTCACAACAAAAACAAACCATTTTAAACCAACAACAAAAAAATCAAAAAGGTTTTTTTACTGTTTTAAACCAGCAACAATTTTTTAAATATTTTTTTCATTTAAAATAAAAAAAACCTAAATCATCAAAGAAAAAAAATCAAGACAACAGTTTCCATGTTTCCTACCGTCCATTAAAACTGAAAACGAAACAGCAGAAAATGAAGCTCGTTGTTTAATTTGCTGTATTTTAATTTTAGTTTAAAACAAACAAAAAAAATCAAGAAAAAGCAGAAAATGATTTAACTTTGCTAAATGAATGTTAACTAAAAACAACTGAAGTGGATTTAAAAGTACGACTCCACCAGAATTCAGCACCAGAACGTTGAAGTTTCACTCACAAACAGTTTGAGGTGTCTCGCACAGACCAGACCGTCGCCGCCGTTGTTTCCGGGTCCACAGATCACCAGCAGAGAAGGTCTGGACTTCACCAGAGACGTGAGTGGATACGCCTGCAGGAGCAGCAAGGCATGCAGAGTACAAGTAATCTGATTATTCCTCACTTCAGGGAGTAATCTCACTCAGACTTCCTCTGGTGCCGTAAATGTAAAACCTGATTTCCCGTCCAGCAGCCGGACTTCTGACGGAGAAATGAACAAAATCTAAAAGCTTTTTATGTGGATGCGTCTGCAGAGTTAAGATCTCTGCAAAGAGGCTTCAGTCGGCTGCAATATCAACACTGGACTGTTTACATCTGTTCTAAATCACTTTAATTAAACTTTACTAATCATTTATATTCACATTCAAACATCTATCTGAAGAGGGGAAACACAAACATGTTCACGTCATGGTGACCAAGTGCTGTATTTATATGAAACCACGGCTGGAATTAAAGACCATTTCCCTTATTAATGAGTCTGCTAATGACTTCTGTGATGAACATATGTTGATAAAATGTCAGAAAAAGGTGAACATGACTTCACTGTCATGTCATTTATCAGTCAAAAACAACAAATACTCTCTTTTTTCAGATCCTCACCTGCACAGCCGCACAGATTCATCAATTAAACGACAAAAATGAAATTGATCGCCGGCTGTTTTGATTATAAATGCATCAGTTTGAGTCTTTTTTTGAGAACATCGTCTAGTTTCAGGGACTTAAAGTTGAAAATCTGCTGATATTTCAACTTTTCTGTGACATTACACTGAAAATCTTTGAGCTGTGGACTAAAATGATAAAACATTGGAGTTTTTTTCACCATTTTCTGACATTTTATACATCAAACAACTTTTTAAATATTCAAAGAAATAAAGAACAAACAACAATAATCAATACTTGTTACTCATAAACAAATTATGCAAAGAAAAGCATCAAATCTTCACATCTGAGAAGCTGGAATCAGGTAACATTTGGCATTTTTGCTTAAAATTTCTTATTTAAATGTGAGAAGAGTACTGAAACTGGAGTGCAGGACTTGTAGGAGTTCACATAAAGCTGATCAAGCACCATGTGCATCGTGTGTCTTTGTGTTTTGCAGTAAACCAGAGTTTGAAATCTGCTTCCTGTGGCTACATTTCCACACTGGTGCAGCAGCAGTGATGCAGCAGCAGTGATGCAGCAGGAGTATGTTGGAGAAGACGTAGGAAAAACCCAACAAGCACTGATGCTGCAGATAAAGAAAAAAACTCAATTACATCCTAAAACCAAAGAGGTCCACGTCACAAGCATGTGGGGGTCAGCGGGGCTTTTGTAATTACTCTTGCTGCCAACAGAGGGAGACAAAGTCCTACACTGCAGCTTCGGCTACAGAGCTGAGAGCGACTCTCACCCGAGTGACGGCCGTCGCACAGCTCAGCCCGGCCAACTCCATCAGCTGGTCCACGCTGAAGCCGTACTCGCTGAAGAGCTCCTCATCGATGTGCTGAGCCTCCTCCTGCCTGTGAACAGTCTGCAGGTCAGTTTATTAACCGCTCCACGTCCTCAGATGTATTCACACCCTCCCATTAAAGAAAAGGCAAAATCCACAGCAGTCACTCAAATAACTAGAAACTGGAAAAAGCAAAAATAAATAAAAATTTGCTAAATTATAATTTAGTGAAATAAGATGTTGCTTTTGAATTTTGGTTGAAAAAAATAATTTAAAAAAACAAAAATGTCCCGGACAAATGAGAGCCCTTTGCTGATGAGCAGTGGTCCACGGTGTCCATTAAATCTTTATTTATTATTGCTTTTGTTGATTTCAGCTTATTTCAGTGACAGCAGTTTTTTTTCTTCTTTAATGGGAGGGTATGAACACATCTGAGGACGACTGTACATGCATTCTTATTTTACTAATGTAGGAGGTATAAAGCTTTTCCTAAGAGCAGGAAAACTGGCAGTTTGTTTCTCTGCCATATGAAAAAAACACAGCAGATGACTTAAATAACAAAAACTGGAAAGAGTTCATCATCCTGGGATGGCTTTGCAGTGAAGTGCATCAGAAATAAAACAAAATAATAATTGTAAAAAAAAAAAAAAAAGGAGTTTGGAATCTGTTTCATGTGGTGTAACTCTTTCAAAGGCATCCAAAATGTTTTTTTGTTTTTTTTATTGCTTTGGATCTCGCGTCGATTGTGGCTTCGTAGTCGCCGTGCAGAGATTTGTGGTGCAGATTTAAATGGTAAAACCACCGCCGAGGGAGGAGCTGCCTTTGGTCAAAATCATCATTTCTGAAGCCAAAACATTTCCCTACGACAGACGCTGCATTTCTTTTTGGAAGCAAATCTTCCTTTTCAGTGTTTTTCCACAGGTTTTTTTTGCTCGTTTTCTACGTACACGTGGGACCTGCAAGACAACAAACTCTGTGGCTTGTGAATAAAACAAAAAAAACACACTTCGGTTCTATTGGACCGACTTCTCTTGCAGAAGTTTTCTTTTTGTATCAAGCAGCAAAAAAGTCGCAGCCTGATGTGTTTGAGTTCATTTACTTTACATGAGGCTTAAACGACATGTTTTGCAGTCCTACCCGAGATATTTAATGGTCTGGGCCATGGTGGACGCCGCTCTGCTGCTCAAACAGTCCTTCTTGTGATTATTAGCTGCAGCGGACAGAGAACATGTCCCGGTCTGAGCGAAGGCAGCCGCGGCTCTCGAGGTCACCAGGAAGCCGATCCCGAACAGAGTCCGAACGCTCAACATCCAGATGGATCCGAACTCCTGTACAGGAAGCAACACAGAAGAGAGAAGAATGCTTGAGTCACGGTTCCTTCAGTCTGCTGCAGGTCAAACTGTGTTCTCTGCTAAAGGCATCGCAAATAAATCATCTTTGTGCTCACAGCTGCAGCTTTAAAGAAACTATGAAGCAGACTCTTTAAATGGTCGCTATGAGCTGAAACATTTAAACGGAAAAATTGGATTTTACGTTTTTGTTTTTGCAGTGTGTGTTTGATTTTATAACATGAGCCGTCTGGATTTGTAACTGCGACTACTTGGTTCTATCTGTAACAACTATTTCTGATTACTTTCTCTGTTAGTCGCTGAACTAGTCAGTCTAAATGAAATTTATCAGGCAAAAAACTATTCTCTCTGTGCAGATTCTTCCTTGTTGGTTGTCAACATTAACTGTAGTAATTATTAAGCCCATGTTTGAGTATTTAAAGTTAAAATTCTCACATTCAAGCTACTTTTGTTTAAATATTTTCTGGTTTCTTTACTACTGCTGCTTTTAAATGACAGTAAACTGAATCTATTTTGGTTGTGCATGCAAAACTTTGGGGCTTGGATCTGCATGTTTCTGATACTTTATAAACCAAACAACTACTAAGTTAACCAGAAGAGAAACTAAATTAATACTGAAGAGTAATAACGTGCAAAAAATGAATGAGAAACAAACAAAAACCAGAAAAGTTGGACCCTAAAAACACTGAGATCATAAAGAAAAAGGAATCATAAAACACAGGCATACAAGAAACATTCATTAAGGCCTTTTGGAAGAATTTTAAGAGCGAAAACAATTCATAAACCTACTTAGAACAGAAAAAAACTAAATTAAAACACTAAAAAATAAATACTACAACAAAGTAAATACTGTCAATGCTAAAAAAAAGCATGCAGCTCTATTTGTGTTTAGATCGTTTTATATTATTTAGAGTGTTAAGACTGAAGTTAAAGTGTCAGCTACGTATTTATTATTCTGTGTTAAGTTTTGCTGCCCAATTGTGTCACTTCCCAGAAGCTGCTAAGCTAACCGTCAACATTTGTTAACTTTCGCCTCATTTCGTGTTAAAATACGAATTAAACTCACCAAATGTGAACACGTTTTTCTCGACAACAGCTTCACATGCACGTCTGTCCTCTTTAACAACACAACGACACAACTCACAGGTCGGTAGAGGACTGACAGCTGGAGCTCTGCTGCCAAACCGTGTCGGCTACTTCCGGGTTTCGACTTCTTCTTCTGCTGCTGCTGCTGACAGACGCGCACTGCCCCCCGCAGGTCATTTGTGGAATTACATCAACACAGTAAAAGGGTCATTGCATTACAAATCAATCAGTTCATTTCATTTAACCTCCTCAGAATGAGCTGGTTTTTGATGTACAATAACTTTAATATTTGTACTTCAGTCATGCAGAGTTTTACCTTCATAATATGATTTTTTTTAAAGTTACAGACCCTTAAAATACATGGAGGAGGTCCAGTGTTTACACTTTTTAAATTTATGTTACCTTTCCCATCATTCCTGAGCACAGACTGTATAAGAAGGATGGAGGTAGCTGCCGTGACGCCACTGAGAAAATGAAAATCATCTGTTGCAATGATTCCTTCTCTTTCAGAAACAGTAGAGTTACTGTGGTCTTAACATGAGCCGAACCTCAGAGATGAGTCATCATGCTGTTCTTTAATGTGAAACAGTCCAGCAGACTGTTTCTCTGCTCCAGCGTTTTGTCAGATAACTGAGGAGCTCATGTAATCAGAGGGCTGCTTGTCCTTTAACTCTAGCACTCACATGATCATACTTTGGAATAAAAACAATAAACTTTTTTGTTCTTCTGAGGCAGTAAAATGTTCTTTGGCCTCCTCCAGGGTAACAAACATTTCCTTAAGATTAAAACATACATAAAAAACGTCACACTTTCTACTAATCATATCCTGCTGTGTTCCCTCTCATATTTAATGTTCCAGCAAATGGAATGAAAAAACTGTGTAGATCTTTTCATTCCAGCCATGATGTGGATCACTGGGAACATCT
>NW_007579358.1:54585-55876 GCF_000690725.1 Stegastes partitus | reverse complement strand
AATCACCAATTAACCTCAGCATGTTTCTGGACTGTGGGAGGAAGCCAGAGAACCCGGAGAGAACCCACGCTGCACGGGGAGAACATGGAGACTCCACGCAGAAAGATCCCGGGTGTCCTCACCGGGATGCCAACCAGCGACCTTCTTGCTGCGAGGCAACGATGCTAACCGCCTTGCAGCCCAAGCCAGATACAGAAATGTGCTTAGATTGAAGCGTTACTCCGCTGTAAGCCGGGCTACACATTGATTTCATGCATTTATTACGTACTTGGACACGTCTTTCCAGTTCAGAAATGTTTAATAATGTGGTTTTTAAATGTGCAGTAAAGGTATTAATGAAGCTCGTATCCTGGACGTAAAAAGGAGCTTAACACTGAAATACTCCGGTAAAGACCAAGTTCCTGTGCATTATTACAAATGAGCCAATACTTCAAGTGTTTGGACAATTTAGTTACAGTTAAATGAGACAAATACAAAAGTTTATTGAAAACATCTTTATTGATATTAGCAAAAATACACAATATTCTGTAAATCTGTCACAAGGTTGGGGTCAATTTACTTTAAGTGAAGGATTAATGCAAAACTATTACAAAAAACTGTAAATAAACTGCAACCCTGCTGCGTCGGCTCGTCTGCGACGGGTAGTGAGACAAATCAGATTTACCTGCGAGTTATATTTGCTCAATGGTATAATGTCTTCTGCCTTTTATCAACCTGTAACAGAGCTTTTAAGAATGAAAAGTAGCTGCTGGGTTGTTTGCATACTGCCTGTGCTGCCTGCTGGTTTTCCTTTATCCAACCCCACATGTCACTGACACAAAAACATTTAAATTCAACAAATGTTTCATAAGCATGCTTATGTACATTATAAAAAACAGCATAAGGTCTTATTGCATACAGTATCTTAAAAAATTATTCCAAAGTACATGAACCGAGCTAATAACTACAACTACTCGTAACTAGGAACTAAAAAGTAATCAAAGTAAAAGTGTTGTGACGTGGATCCAGGTGTTCACATGATTGGACAGTTCTCCATTCGGCCTCCGCTCTGAAAGGAAAGTTCAACATTATTACACACAAATCAGCTGAAAATAGAGCAAAAAAAAAATGCTTCAAGGTCATTTAAACACTGAGATTTTTACAAACAGCAGAACAATCAGAGCTCAAATAGTTGTCTGTGCTCCAGTTAGGCCTTAACCTTGTCCAGGACTTTCATACGTAGAAGGTCTTTCCATTGAACCCCGAGAAAGAACATGTGCTAAATATTTGCTGGTATTTATTATAGACTTTT
>NW_007579358.1:49108-53440 GCF_000690725.1 Stegastes partitus | reverse complement strand
ATTTTAAGTGCCAGATACGTGGTGTTACATGAGGTGATGTGGGACTTCTTTTAAGACTTTGGGCTACATTACAAGTTCCTGATAAATGATATCATATAAGGTAATGTCTTGCTTTTGAAGTCCCACATCACCTGAGCGAGGCGCGTCGCCCACCTTGCGAGGCGTGCTGGCGCTGAACACGTAGGAGTGGGGCAGCAGGCCCTCGGAGATGCCTCCGGTGCGGAAGGACCTGGAGGCCGAGGACACGGAGCAGTTGCTGGATTT
The DNA here is from genome assembly GCF_000690725.1 of Stegastes partitus. NCBI lineage: Eukaryota > Metazoa > Chordata > Actinopteri > Pomacentridae > Stegastes > Stegastes partitus. The sequence continues at coordinate 53,176 of NW_007579358.1, read as the reverse complement.
GTCCGAGGGGAGTCCGCAGGATCCGCAGACGACCGTTCGGCTCCTCAGGTTGTACTCGCTGTCGCCACAGGTGCTGTGGGCCACCTGCTGAGGCAGAGTTTCAGAATAAAAGCGTCTCAATACGTCCTGAGGTTGGTTGCAGGTGTTGCCTTGTGATGATGATGATTGTAAAGGCAGATGGTTGTTTTAAACCTCCTCTTGAAGCTCAGTTTTATTATTTAGCTTTTTCTTAATGGATGGCTATTGTTATTTTAACTTTAATTAGATGTTTTTTATTGTAAATCATTTTTTGAGCTTGTTTATTAAAGGTATAAATCAAGTTTATTGTCATATTTTTATTTATATTTTTGAACTTTGTCTCTATGTCTTGTTTACATGACTAACTGAAATCGTGAGGCTAAAAACTTACATCATTTTTATTTTATCATTTTACTCAACCAATTAAAGCATTTAGTGTTGGTGCTCGACCCTACACTATAAGAACATAAACTTTTAAAGACGTATTTTTCCCATTTTTGAAGTATACAACCATGTTAATAATAATACTAAATGTTTTTAAAACAAGCTTTTTTATTATTATTATTTTGGACATAAGACGAATCAGTACTATGTGCAGATTTATTTACAAATTGATAATTTCATGGCGTGATTAGGTTCATTTCGTCTCCTCTGATTATAGGTATAAGGTTTCTTTATACATGTCAAAGTAAAAACAGCTCCTATCTAAAAAAAAAAAAAAAACTCATTATTTGATAAAAACTAAAAGAAACCTTATACTGATCATTTAATAGTTCTTTCACGGGCAGAACCATCAAATCAAAGCATGTTTAAGGTTATAAAATCAAAGGAGCATGCTGAATAAAGATTTAAAACTCAGGTCCCTGATAACATCTATTATTTATCAAAAACAATTAATAAGTCATTATTATAGCACCATTGAACTGATTTAGGTCGATTAAATCTGGAGGCAGCTTTGTTCCCTTTACAACACTAGAAAAATAAAACAACAAAATACCAGAAAAGGTAAACAATCAACTATTTTTCACAGTAATTGTTTAGTTTAACGTTTCCGGGTCGGTGTTCTGATGGATGCATTTTATTCCTGCGGATTTGTTTTGTTGCACAGAGAATGAATGTTTTAATCCGACTTCTCACCATGTCGTCGTCGTCTTCGTCGAACTGCGTGCGGGTGACCTTCCTCATCGCCATCTCCTGGAACAAGAAGCATTTCAGTCATTATTTATTCATCTGTTTCTGAATATTTAAACTGTTTCCTCTGAGCTGAAGCGTGCACCAGAGCCCGTCCTGTGAGTTTACCTCCCCGTTGGCGCTGATCAGGCTCGTCTGGAAGAAGTCTCCAGTACCCCAGGAGGGCTGAGTCTTCCACAGCAGGTCGGACGGAGGGTTGTGGGTTCCACCGGAGTTAGAGGCCCAGATCTGAAGCACAATATCCAGGAGACGGTTAAATATCTGTGAAACTGTGTGGCTCTGATCATTAAACAGAGGTTCCACTGACCGTGACCCTCTGACCGGCCTTCAGGGTGAACTTAGTCGGGAACTTGAAGACGATCGAGGTCCCAGATCCAACCTGACGCTTCACCTGCCAGTTGCCTAAGTTCTGGTCCTGCAGGAGGAAGACGATGGTTTTTAGTTTCCTTTTCATAACATGTTTATTCTCACCAATTTACCATCATATACTGTAAAAAATTTAATAAAATGAAACAAAAAAAATCCCTTTAAAAAAAATCTGTGAAAATCTGGCAGGAAAGGTGTCAGAAAGGAAAAGTAAAAAATGGTGAAATGTAACGTTTAAAAAAATAAATAAATAAAAATACAAAAAAAATGTGAAAATAACAGAAAATATATGTATAACAATAATATTTTTAGTTGATTTAATTTCATTTAATGTGCACATTATTTACAGAATAGGTTGATGTGTAATTTTGTATTTATTTCTGTAATTTTACTGGATGTTATCTGTAATATCTAGGATTTTTTATTTTTTTGTCAAATAACAGCACACATCTGTACAATAATGATAATTTTGCTGATTTAAAAACCGGAGAAAAATAATGTTGTGGTCAAATGTGAAAAAAAAAACAAAAAAAAAACTAATTTGTAAAAATATAGTTTTCTGATGCTGACTTGGTTGCTGGGAGGTTTTTTGGTTTTTGTTTTCACAATCAGCTATTAAAAAAAAAAAAAAAAATCTGTAATTTAACAAAACAGGAAAAATCTATTAAACAAGAGATTTAAAAAGTATCTTTTTGTTTTTCAATTCTTAGTATATGTTTTGTTTTTTTTGTTTTTTTTCAAATAATGGCAAATGTATGTAAAACGGTAATTTTCAAACCCAGTTTAAAAGCATTTATTTACAGGCAGACAAAGTTTGATGACCTTCGACTACATCCGTCTTCTCACCTCGTCGGACTTGTTGCTGAGCCTCACGTACTTCCCGTCCAGGTCCACCTCGTCCACAGTGACCCGTCCGCTGGCCGACGCCTGCTGGGTGATCCGGGTTCGGGCCACGGCGCCGCCGGCGAAGCTGGAGGCCTCGCTGTCGGTGTCGTTGGGCCGGCGCCTCTTGGCCGGAGAGGCCTGAGCGCTGGAGTGGACGAGGCGGGAGTGGGACGAGTTGGAGGTCCGACTTCCAGCCGCCCTGGTGGGAGGAGGGCTGGGAGACAGACGCAGCCTGCAGGCGACGGCGTGGAGGAACAACGGTTATTAGAGCTGAACGGTACTGCAGGAACCGGACAAGTTCTGTTACCGGACAAGTCACCGTTTAGTCCAGCGTCAGAGCTCAGCTGCTAATCAATGAACTCAACACGGTCACAAAATAATGCTCAATCAATCAATCAATCAATCAATCAATCAATCAATCAATCAATCAATCAATCAATCAAACACATCCATTCTACCTGTTTTTAACCAAACAAATTACAGGTAATCAAACACATTTCCTCTGTTATATTAAATACACATGATATCGAGTAAAATCACAGAAAAAAGTTTAAACTAACATCAACTTTACACTTAAAGTTCCACCGTAACATTACTCTATTGTTTACTATATTTAAATCATTAAAATAAATAAATTTACAGACACAGAACACAAATGATGTTTATTCAGGATTGATTCTTTTTTTAACTGTTCAGATATTAAGTAAAAGACTAATTTACATGTTGAATGTTAACTTTTTTTTATACATCTTTTAATATTTTTATAAATAAAAATTCATCGATTTCCAATGATCAAATCACATCCTTATTGTATTTAAGTTAGCAGGTTTTTGCAGATTCTTAAACTTTACAGTATTCCATCTTTTTTTTTTTGTTTATTTTATTTCTTAATTTTTTTCTGGCACCTTATTTCCAGATATTGTCATTTTGGCTGTGAATTAATGTATGTATGTATGTATGTATGTATGTATGTATGTATTTATTTATTTATTTATAGTGTAATTAGTGGAGCTCAAACCAACTCTGAGGATATTTTAGGAATATTTTCATGCTTGTAGGAGGAATAACAAATAAAGACTTTTTTAAAATTTTTACACCTAATTGACACTTTACACATGAATTTACAGTTATTTATTTATTTATTTATTTATTTGTTTGTTTGTTTGTTTATTTATTTATAAAACGGATCGTTTTTGCGTACACTGCTGACAGTATGACGATGCCTTCTTTTAACAAAATGTGAAACCATTTTTAAAAACTTCAGCTTCTATTAATTAATTAATGTCACAGGTCAGGAGGAAGGTTCTTCATAGGGTTTGGGTTTAGGGTATAGATGTTGGCATTCATTTGAACAGTCCTGGTGGGCTGGTGGGTTCCTACCTCTGCTCCTCGCCCTCCAGCAGCTTGCGGTAGGCGCAGATCTCCATGTCCAGCGCCAGCTTCACATCCAGCAGCTCCTGATACTCGTCCAGCTGCTGCTGCATCCGCTGCCGGATCTCGGCCATTTCCCGGTCCTTGTCGGACAGCAGGCGTCGAGTCGTGTCTCGCTCCCGAGACAAGGCGTCTTCCAGGTCGCGGATCTTGGACTCGCGGGCCGCCAGCTGGACC
>NW_007579358.1:47293-48447 GCF_000690725.1 Stegastes partitus | reverse complement strand
TAAAAAAGTATAAATAATCTAAATGATCTTTACCCATCAGTCATTTAATTAACTTCTTGTCTGTTTAAATTACAACAATATTAAGTTGATGCAGCATCATTAAGTCAAAACAACCCATGAAATAAAGTTTGCAGCTTCAAAGCTTCACCTCAGTCAGTGCATCGTATTATTTCTAATCATCGTGTGTTAAATCTGTCGTTAATGCTTTAAGTCACGATGAGACTCGATGTAAACTTGGTCAGAACCTGTTTCTGCAGCTGGCTGAGCTGAGTTGACGTCGACTCCAGACGGATCCTCGTCTGCTGCAGCTCCTCGTGAGCCGCTCCCACCAGGTGGCTGCTCCGGTCCGCCGACTGTCGAGCGCTCTCCAGCTGAGGGACAGAAGAAACACGACAAGAAGAAGAAGAAGAAGAAGAAGAAGAAGAAGAAGAAGAAGAAGTTAGAGCGTCCACATGGAATAAAACTGAATTCTGCAGTGAGGATCTCAGGTTGTTTTGTGAAGCTGACAGCGTTGGGAAGGTTGAATTTAAATGCAGATGATAGAAAACATCCTTTTATATGTGACCACAGTCTGATTACCGCCGAGTTTAAAGACTGGACTTGGTTCTGCTGCAGGTTTCCCATCACTGTCAGCAGCAGACTGTAACTACGTACACTGATTTACATGCTGCTTCCACTATATTATATTTATATAATTTGTCCTCCATTGCATTTATTTTAAAGCTTGTTATTCTGCGGATCAGCTCATAAATGACACATTATTAATATAAGAAGTCATCAGAATTAGCTCAAGCATCATTAAAGCGATGTACACATTAAAGAAATGATCGTTTAATTTAATTTGCTTCATGCTTCCACTCCGCTACAACTCAGAGCTAAATATCATATTATTTACTCAACTTTTTTTTATTAATATAAAATATAGTCAACAAATAAATTAAATAGATGAACTCACACAGCTTCAAGAAATTTAATTAAAATTATGTGCATTATTTTTATTATTATTTATTATTGTTTTTTATTTTCAATTTTTTTTACATTTATTTAGTTTTTGTTATTTTTAAAAAATGTATTATTTTAATTATTTTTTCCATTTTTTAAAATGTATTTATTATAATGTCGCTTTAAAAGCAAAGAAAATATGTGCACATTTT
>NW_007579358.1:31801-43979 GCF_000690725.1 Stegastes partitus | reverse complement strand
GTGTTAAATACTTTAAAAATGTGAATTTAACATGAAATTTGAAAACAGTTTTCACACAAAGCTCAGTTCAGAGCAGTGAATGTGTTCCTGGAGGTATGACAATTACACAGAACTTTACCCTGACGCCCTTAAAAAAGGACATTCCTGACATTTTTGTCTTTGTTCGTCCATTAAATAAAGGTTGTTGTTTTTTAAATACAACTTGTCGTATATTTTTGCCTTTGAATAAATATTCCAGATGCTTAAAAACACAACTTGCTTTATCCTTTATCCCTGTTGTTGGTGCTACATTCGTTTATAAACGTTCACAAATCTGGATCATAAAGATTAAAGACACTTAAATATTGATGGCAAATTAACAGTTTGTACATTTTACAAGAAAAAAATGTTGTAATTTGCAGACAACTATAGCTTTGGTTGATTATTGTCCCTTAAAAATACATAAATACAGTGTTCTAATGGAAAGCCTCGTAGACATTAAAGCTCAAACATACAGCACTGAACTGTTTAAGTAAATCCAAACAGCAGAACTTCACATCCTCCAGCAGAAAGCTGTACAAACAATCCATTTAATCAGCTCTAATAGCGGTAATTTGAAGGAAACTCTGCCCCAGTGTGATGTTTCAGAGGCCGTAGACGTTTGTTTTACCACTTTCTAGTTACTATAGTTTCCTTGACGCACTCGAAGCCAAACAAACAGGAGCTATTTCAGGACGAGGGATGTGGCCGGAGGGGGAGCAGGGGAAGACCTCGGCGAATGTGACTCACCGAGCTGCTGCAGCCGCAAACCACAGACGTTTGTGTTTGGCCCGGCCGCTGCCATGGCGACGGCGTGGCTCCGCCAAAACGCACCGAGGCCACCGTTCGCAGTATTTATGGAAAAGTAACGGGAGGGCAGCAAACACTGCCACGTATTGTGTGGAGGGGAAAGACTTAGTCATGGAGGGAAGGAGCTGCAGCCCAGTGAGCAATCAGGAGGGTATGCATGTGCAGCCGGGGAGGGGCGGCCTGCAGCTCGCAGCTCCACGCCAACACCATGTCTGACTAGAAGATCTCCAGCCGCCGCTGCCGTGCAGCTCAGACCACGTGCAGGAGATGTTCAGTCACTGGAGGGTCGAAGGAGGGAATCCGGGAGCCTCGAGGCCACCGGACGCCTCGTGATCACCAGAAAACAACAACACATCTTGTTTCAGTCGCACCGGGTTTCACCAAATCAACCGAATGGAGCCGGATGTCCAAGAACAACTCTGACCTAAGAGCTCCGTTCTCCTGCATCAGAGGGAGACTCACGGGGAGGCATGTAGTCGAGGAAATCAGTCTGTTTTANATAAAAATCATATATAATCCAATATTATATATGATAATGTGGATCATGTCATTCTGCATAATTCGTCAGAACATTTAATTGCTGATGTGTCGCACTTTTATTTAAGTGCAGCTTTAAAATGAGTGGTTTTCACATGTAATCGAGTATTTCTACTCCACTAGATGTGAGTACTTCTTCAGCTCTGGTGAGTATTTCTCCATCACATGGTGTCTGTGAACATGTTTGAACTGTGTTCGGTTCATTTGTTGGTGTGTTTCACTGGTTTCTGGACTCTTCTGGTCTCTGCTCGGTTCTCGGCTCAACACTTGGTTCCTGCTGCTTCGCCTCCCAGCGGCAGGTTCTGACCAAAACGTCTCAGGAACGAGCCTCAGTCCAGAGCTTCGACACCGAGCAGCCCGAGACCCAGAGACGGAGGTCAGCGTTCACTAAAAGTGTCTGACATGTTATAAAACTGTGAGTTACGAGCCGAGAGCTGCGCCGCGGCGGCTGGTGGCACAACATGGACCGCGTCTGTCATGTGGTTTGTGGGAAAACCCGTATTGGATCTCTGTGGTCACCTGGGCAAAGAACCTGAAAAAAGTGTCGCTGAGGAGCTCACCGTCGGCGGATGGTTGGCTCAGAGGAAATCCACACTAGACTGTGAATCTCTGGGAAAACGCACAACACCGCACAAACACACAAAACAGCAAATAATCGGCGCGTAAATGCGATAAACGGAGGAATGAAGCGAGAAAAGACGCGATAATCCGGTTTTTAGGCACCAAACTGTGCAGACTGTGAGTCACGTGGAAAGAGCCTGGTGAGAAATGAAATCTCCCAAAAACAGAGACGCTTTCAGAGCTGAAAATGCGTTTTTTCCTCCGCGCTAAAACGCTCAAACTAGTCCACTCCATGTCTTATTGAGCGCATGTCGCAGCCGCAGCTTTGCGCGGACAAACTGCAGCTGTGCGCCGCAGAGCAACAAATCCAGGACAGCGAGGACAAAAAGAAAAGCCCGGCGATCCGTTTCACAGGAGACCACCTTCGACCTGAGCGTCCAGCCGCCGAACCGACCCTCGGTGACGGTGTTGAATCCGGACTCGGAGCCGCGCCGCCGCCGCCGTGACGCTGCGTAAAAACCCGAAGCCGTTCTCGTTGTTTTCTCCGCTCCTCCGCAGCGGCCTCCATTTTAGCTCCTCGCCCGGTCGCTGCCTCACGTGTCCTGGACTGTCTTCCTCACATGACCCGTGTGTTTGTCCCCGTGATCAGCGCTTCCATCTCCGTAAATCAGTGTCGTTGAAAGTCGCCGTTTCTCGTCCACCCGCGGCGGCTCCATGGAGATGCTGGAGCAGAGTCTGGACAGCTCGGCGAGGTGAGACCCGCCGCCGGCCGCTTCCTGCTCCGCCGCGGCTCCCCTGCAGGCCCTGAACCAGCCGCCTGCCTGTTTGGAGCCACTTTTGACGTTCGTGCGCATTTGTGGAGACGCCGCGCTCCTGCGGCACAAACTGTGCGCCTTTTCTCCAAACATGTGCAGCCGTGACAGTGGAAGCAAACGCACGGCAGCAGCTCGCGTCTATTTTTAGCGTGACATGTACATGCACTGCTGGAACAGATGCAGCTCCTTTATGATCCAAATCCAAAATAAACCAAACTGAATGAGAACCAGAGGAACATTCTGCTGAAGTTTCTTTGCGCATTTGCTCAAACTAACTCACTTTTAATCCTCTTGTATTCATATTTTCCCTCCTGGAAGCTGCAGAAAACTTGTTTCTGTCACGTTTCGGTGTATTTGTGTTGTGTCCCGCTGCGGCCTGCGGGGGGCGCCCTGCTCCAGCAGCTCACTGCTGCACATGGATGCGAATTAATGCGTTTTAATTTTCAGTCTGTGCAGAATTTAAAGCGTGTGTCTGTGCTTTGGGTTTGAAACTGACTCACTGCTGCTGTTGTTTCTTCTTCTTTGTGTTTCAGTCACGACAAACAGGAAACAGAGGAGGTGGTGCAGCTACAGGAAGGTGGGAGCAGCAAACCGTCCGCAAACACAAACCTGCTGTCAAGTTTTGCATTTTTACAAACTGAGACTAAAGGCTGCACACGTTTGTTTGGATGCTCCGAGTTAAAAGGATTTCATCCTGCACTTATTACTCATTTTTAACAGATGAGCTAAAAGTTAAACTTCACTTCATCTTTGCTGTTTAATTTGTCAAAGTGTTAAAAATATCTGATTATAAGGGACCGTTTTAGCAAAAGCCATTTTATTTAAGAGGCAAACTGTGAGGCTTGGTGGCCTTTAGGTGAACATCAGGCGCTGGTTCCGGACACTTGAGATCATGAATTGTTTAATTTGTGGTATTTGAGGTGAAGCTAGTCCAGAACATGTTGGAGGAATCTGACCTCTTGATGTTTAATAACAGCTGAGTTCTTCCAGTTTTTGCTACTTAAGACTTTAATTCAGGGTTAATAACTATAAATATTTTGCTTTTCCTCAATAAAATACCTCAAAATCACATTTTAGTACGATAGTGGAGTGATTAGAAATAATTCTGTTACGCCAAAAATAGTTTCATTTGTAGGATTTGTACAGATCTGAAGTACAAAATACAAAAAAGACAGAAATCTGAGCCTTAAGGAGTCTTCACAAACAGACTGGTTCTAACTTATTGCATTGTTGTGTTCAACATACGAGCTGTAGCTGAGTATTTCCACTTAATGCTACTTCTTTACTTCAATGTAGAGGCAAATATTGTACATTTAGTCACAAAAATGGCACCAAAGTACGATATTTAAATCAATATACTGAATTACTTTTAACTTCTTGATGCAAGAAGTAGTGACTTTTGTAGGATTTTTACAGATCTGAGCGAAAAGTACTTTAGATTTTGCAAGAAAGCTACAAAAATGTGAAAAAACCTAACCTGTTAAGGAGCAGATTTTATTGCACTATAATGTGTAAAACATTCCTGGATGTCTGTTCGCTTCATTCTAGTTGTGGAAAGTAACTGAGTACATTTACTGAAGAGCTGTACTCGAGTATTTCCACACTCTGCCCCGTTATACTTTGTCTTTACTTCAATTTAGAGCCAAATATTGTACATTTACTCACAAAAAGTAGCTCAGAATTGCACTTGAGTGCGATATTTACATCAGTGCACTGAATTACTTTGAGCCACTGGATGCTGTAGATAGTTTCTGTTTAAAAGTATTCAGGATTTAGTAAGAAAAATACAAAACTAAGAGGAAACTGACCTTTTTAAGGAGGGCTGACCTGCAGAGTGGTGCTAGTTTGTGGTTCTGTGTTTGGTTCTTTTACTGGTGCTGCAAAACTTTAACTATGTTTTGCTTCCATGTACATTTTTCCGGTTTTATTCACTATTTAGTAGCTTTAAGGTTGTAAAAATCAGCTTTGTTCAAACTTTGTGGTGATAAAACTGCATCAGATTTGACTGAAGCCACAATTTATGTTGCATAAAACTCAAACTTTTTTTTGTTTTTTTAAGTTTGCACCATATGATTAATGTAAATATTGCAGCTGTATTGTGAATCTTTTTATACAAACCTTAGACACAAGTCTGTCCAAATAAGAGCCGAGCTGCCCCCTAAACGTGCCGCTCTGTGACTCTCTTCTTTCACCTGAGCAGGACTGTTGCTGAAGTAATCTGATTACCTGCCGTGTGCGTTTCAGGGGAGGCGGTGGGGACGGACGAGCCGACCGCCGTCACCATCACCGGCGTTCCTCAGGCTGCGTTCGCCGAACACAATGTCCAGTATCAGTTCAGAACAGAGAACAGCGGCGGACAGGTGAGTGCTGCGCAACACAAGAACACATCTCACCTGAGCAGCGCCGCACAACCAGACAGAAAAGTAGCGAGACAGGGCTGCAGAAACACCCAGTTCCATCCAAACACAGTGGACCAGAGCGCTTTATTCAGTATTAACTGTCTGTAGCCAACATGCTGGAGCAGATGATGGAGTTCTATCATCATGCACTTTAAGTAAAGTAGATTTTTACGACCTTAAAGCTGCTTCACGTGTGAATAAAATACTGAAACTGGAAGAATTAAGATTCTTAATGGGTTAAAACTGTTAGTTTTACATGATTTTGTTTGTTTCAGATGAACATGCTGTGAGCAATAAATTATGCAAAAATGAATTAAAAGCTTAACATTTGTCAGAAGGTTCAATAAACAGTCAAAAAACTAGAATTTTCTGGTAATTATTTCATGGTTCAGGCTTTACAGGGTTAATTTAAAGTCCCAGTATTTAGTGTTTTCAGTGATAAACTGCAACAATCTCAGATTATATGAGTTTTATCATTATACAGTTTTTGGGGGAAAAAAATGACTTTTGCAATTTTAAATCTACTTTTTAGTGAAAAAAAGGAAAAAATGGTGTAAAATAAGTGTTGAGTTAAATTACAAATACAGCAAAGTAAAGACGCGACATTACGAGTAAACATCCTGCATGACTGATATATTCTTCTATATAATATTATTTTATTATCAGTATTAAAGCATCGGCAGCAGGTTGAAGCAGTTTAAACTACTTCACATCCAGTTTTATAGAAGATCAATCTGAGGCTCCAAACATGATTAATGGGAGAAAAAAACTAAATTCTGAGACGCAAATCTGTTCTAAGTTTTTCTCTAATGTTTGATTTTTATGATTTTAATGTTAGATTTTCCTTCATTTAAACATTTATTGAAACTAATGAGACATTTAGAGAGAAATCACTATTTGCTGACTATATGCTGCTGTTTGGAGAAAAAAAAAAAGCTTAAAAAGCCGCAGATTTAATCTCTAATGATGTTTTGCATTTCAAAAACTTGTTCAATTATCGATTGTGTCAAATGTGCTGCTTAAAAACCGCTGTCAGATAAATGTGGTGGAGCAGAAAGTAGAATATCTGCCTCGGCTTGTGGTGCAGAGGACGGAGGACAGAGACGTATTCAAGATTCAAGTGTTTAAAAATTAAATGCNTGTATTTGCCTCCTATTTCTGACCATTTTATTCACATTTTATATGTGCAAGTAAATTACATTTTAAAGCTCAACTATGCTCTCAACTATGTAGTCAAGACAATTAGACTGTTTTACCGTGTTTCCTCTTCTTTCTGACCATTTGATGGACAGAAAACGTGCGTTACGCTCGAGTAGATGAGACTTTAAAGCTCAGATGTGGTCTAAGTTGGGCTTTTTCCTGGTTCAGAGTGAGTTTTTAAAGGATGACTCAGCGTAAAAGTACGATGTTCCTGCATGTAGTAATTAGCCTGTTTTAGCTTACTTTGCAGAAATCTATGTATTTTCCTGGTATAACTGAACATTTGATGAGGGGGGAAAAAAAGGATTACACTCAAGTAAATGACATTTTAAAGCTCTAAAGTTGAGTTTTTCTTGGTTTAGAGTCAGTTTTTCAGGGATGACTAAGCACAAAACTAAGATATTCCTGCATGCAGTCGAGGTAATTCGTCTGTTTCACGTTGTTTCCTGTTGCTTCTGACCATCTGATGGACAGGAATGTGCATTACAATTGAGTAAATGAGACTTTTTCTGCACATAGTGAAGTCAATAAGTCAGCTTCACCATATTTGACAGAAATCTGTGCATCTTCCTGCTTTTTCTGAGCATTTGTTTGCATTTTACTCGAGTAAATGAGACTCTTTCTGGCTCAGAACATGTTTTTTGTGGGTCGACTGTACACAAGAATCCATGTTTAGTAAAAGCAACGCGTCTGTTTTAACCGTATTTGACAGAAATCAGTTCGTTTTCCTGCTATTTCTAAACATTCGAAACACAAAACTATCAATTACACTTGAGAAAAATAAACCTCGAAGCCCGACTAGGTTTGTTTCTGGCTCAGAACGAGACTTTGGCTTCATTTTCCTGCTGTTTCTGACCGTTTGAAGAACAAAAATGTGCTTTACAATCAAGTAAACCAGACTTTGAAGCTCCGCTATGCTGTGAAGTTGAGTTTTTCCTGGTTCAGAGTGAAGCTTTGAGGAGCGATAATGCACAATATTACCATTTAGTAAAGGGAATAGGTCTGCTTGGCCGCAACTATTTACGTTGTGACCATTTGATTTACAGGAAATACGCGTCACACTCGAGTACATGAGACGGTTCCCGGCTCAGAGTGAGTTTTTAGGGGTGACAACGAGTGAAATAGTTCACATTTAGTAAAGGGAATGAGTCTGTTTTACATTATTTGACAGGAAACTCTATTTTTTTTTCTATTTCTGACTGTTTGATTAACTAAAGAATATGCTACACGTGAGTTGGCGACCTAAAAGGATTTTCCTGGCGCAAAAAGTGAGTTTTTTTTGGGTGAATAAGCACGACGGTAAAACCTTCGTGCAGGAGATAAATTAGTCTGTTTGACATTATTTTATTACTATTCCTGCTATTTCTGGACGTTTCACACACAAATACACGTCACACTCGAGTAAGAGAGACTCTGAAGCCCCACTATGATGCAGAGTTTAGTTTTTCCTGGTTTAAAGTGAGTTTTTAGGGGACGACTATGACCTAAAGGAAGCTACTCCTGCATGTGGTCGAGGTAATTAGCCTGTTGAATGTTACTTCCTGCTATTTTTGATCATTTGAGGGACAAAGATGTGCATTACAGTCGAGTAAAAGAGACTTTAAAGCTCAACTATGCTGTAAAGTTGAGTTTTTCCAGGTTCAGAGTGAAACTTTGAGGGCTGATAATGCAAAATATTCACATTTAGTAAAGGTTAAAAAGTCTGTTTGGCCTTATTTGACACACGTTTCTACATTCTGAGCTTGATTAAGTGATTCTTCTGGCTCAGGATGAGTTTTTGGGGGGTGACTATGCACAGCAGGAAGATTTTTCTGACTTTTTTTGAAGTCAATTTTAGTGTATTTGACAGATATCAGTTCATTTTCCTGCTATTTCTGAGCATTTGTTTAACAAAGACATGCATCACACTTGAGTAAAAGAGACATTAAAGCTCAACTCTGCTCTAAAATAGAGTTTTTCAGGCTCAGAGGGAGTTTTTGGGGGATGGCTCAGCACAAAAGTAAGATATGCCGACATAAAAAGTCTGTTTTAAATTATTTCCTTCTATTTCTGATCCTTTTATGTCCACAAATGTGCGTTACACTCAAGTAAATGAGACTTTAAAGCCTGATTATGTCGTTTTTTTTCCGGCTCAGAATGAGTTTCTGGGGATGACTGAGCCCAAAACTCAGATATTCCTGCATGTAGTTGAGATAATTGGCTTATTTTACATTATTTCCTGTTATTATTTCCCTGAAATGTGCTTTACACTCAAGTAAATGACACTTTAAATCTTGATTATACAGTTTTTTCTGGCTCAGAGTGAGTTTTTGTGGAAGTGACGTTGCTCAGCAGCAGCGTTCGTCCACGTTCAGTGAACCAGTGAGTCTGTTTAACCTTATCTGGCAGAAATCTGGCAGTTTTCCTGCTATTTCTGACGATTCGATGACCAAAGACACGTGTTACACTTGAGAAAATGAGAGCAAAAGTTACAAAACTGGTCAAAATTTAAGCTTTTTCTTTCTTTTCCATTCTCATGGTGCTGGTGGTTTTCCTTTGGCAGCGCCAAAAATATTCCTCTGAGCAGGAAAAACCCTTCTCCGCTTTAACTTTGGCTGAACAGAAACCAGTGCGGCGGCTACATGTGGTCATTATGGGATAACAGATAATGCTGGAGGATGAGTCATGAAGTCTGCAAAGAAACCGTCGTGCTGTAACAGCTCCTGAGTGGATCGAGACGAGCAAAGGAGCGTTTTACTGCAACTTTTAACACGTGTTTAGTCTTTTAAAGGTTTAAACTTCCACTTAAAGAAACTGTGCAGGGCTGCATGTAAGACACTGAGGGCCTCTGAGCTGATGGGGCCCCCCTGCAGCCACCCTGACTGATGTGATTCACTGCAGTTTATTTCAGCCTCGTGCACCAAGCAGATGTTGCATAAGAAGCTCTGAGACCCAGATGTGGACCCACCTGGCCTTCAGCTCCTTGTAGTCCTCCCTCAGCTTGCCCACCTCCAGCTGCAGCCTCGCCCGCTCCTTGGCCACCGAGTCCAGCGTCTGCCGGGCGTCGGCCAGCTCTGTCTCGTAGGCCGCCTTCAGCCCGGTCAGCTCGCGGCTCACCTCGGTCTCGGACTCGGTGATGCGGAGGCGCAGGCCGGCGTTCTCCGACTCCAGCGATCGCACCTTGTCGATGTAGATGGCCAGCCGGTCGTTCAGATTGCACAGATCTTCCTTCTCCTGCAGCCGGGTGATGCGGTTCGGAGACAGGGGTGTGCCGGCACCTCGGGGAGTGTTTTTGGGCGTCGCCATTTCACCTTAATGCCTTTATTGTGGAGACAGACGTGACTGCATTGTGAAATCTGACTGTAATTAGTTTGTTTTACCTGCACAATGGGACGACTAATGTTTTAATTGTGATTTACAAATGAAAAGCAGACACGGGTCACTCAACACTGAAGCTGTTTTAGTTATTATTAACACAAATCCAACAAACAAAGATGGAAAAGATGCCAAATTTATCCATAAAAGCACATTTGGCTTCAGGGGAAAGTGTTTAGAAGCAGTTTTACAGGAACAAACTCACTCTAAAACAACTCATTGTTCCAAAAAAAACCTCAAAAAACAAGGTTAGTTAATCAAAAGACAACATTGGTATAGGCGCAACTGCATTCATGTCATTTAATCGACATTTAAAGTGCATTTTTTCAAATAAATCCAGGAAAAAAGACGCCTTAAAAGCACTTATTTAGCTTCAGAGAAACGTGTAGCTGCAAGTTTAGAGCTGAAAACAAAACACAGGAATCTGTTCAACAGGAACGTCCTCCCCTAAAAAGGGAACAAACACTAATTAACGGGTATTTCTGGAGTGAGTTGACATTTAAAAAGACAAAAAAAACAAAGAATATTTAAGCAGAAGACCTGGTTGGCTCTGATGCAAATGCAAATATGAAGTAGAATCAGTGCGTTAAAGCAGGTCTGTTGACACTTTAAAGGTGTTTTTATATGAATCCAGGTAAGAGAGACGAAAAAAGACGTCACGTTTATCAATAGAAGAAAGCTACAGCAAGTTTAGAGTTAAAAATCAAAGTATTAACAGGTTACAGACTTTAAACTACTTCCTAAAACTTTTTTTTTTTTTAAAGCACCAGCATTAAACAAACAAAGAGACAGAGTTATAATTCATCAGCAGACCTGGGTGTGGTTAGCAGCTCCACCCAAAACTCAAACTCTCTGCACAAAAGATGCCAACTTCTAGAGTTTACCTTTAGTTTTTAAAGCTGGTTAGACGAAGAGAAAACTCTGCCGTGGAGGAAGTTTGTCAACTTTCTGCTGTTTTTTTCCTGTGATCAGAGTGTCGGAGCTGCGACGGTGTTGGTTCTGGTGTTGGTTCTGCTGCTGCTGCTGCTGCTCTGTCTGCATCTAGTGCCCATGTAGGAAAGAATGAGATGGGAGGAGGAGAGAGGTTTGGCACTTGGTAGGTGGTTTGTTCCTCTCCCATCCCTCTGAATGAATGAGTCACCCTGGGCTCACAGAAGACGCCATGTGAGGACGGTTTCCAGCGAGCCCATTGGCCGAGGGCTGGATTCTGCTCGTTTACTGTATTTGACTCAAACCAAAGCGTTCCTACTTCTGCATAAACTTACAACGATGGAGTTATATAACAGCTTCCAGATAGTTTTAACTCCTCAGCATCCGCCTGGTTTTAATGATGGGATCCTTATGTAAGTTAAACAAAGTCGGAGAAACACAGAACGTGCTGCAGCAGAACCAGGATTACTGGTTTTACTGGTCGTCTTCTGTAAACTTGTGCTTAAGAAGGATTTTAACAAATCTGCAGTCTGACTTTCAGGGAAGCTGAAATGACGGATTAAGCTTTTGTTTATTTAACTTTTAGTCATCATTATTGACTAAGACTAATTTTTTTTTAAAAGAAAAAACAATAGTGTACAAAAAATGTAAAAAATATCTAGAGAGTACAAAATTTTTCAATAAACATGTAAATATATAGTCTACAAAAATATAGTGTGCAACTCTCATGTCGTGTCATTTGTAAGAGCTCAATAAAAAAAAAGAAAAAATAAATCAATAAAATAATAACATAGTACAACGCAAATAAATAAATAAATAAAACAATAATGTAGTAAAATGCAATAAATAAATAAATACAATTTAAAAAATTTTGTAAAATGCAAAAAAAACGAAAGAAAATAACTAGTGTGCAGAAAAGGTAATAGCAACTTACGGTATACATAATGTAAAATAATAATTAAAAAAACACATGGTAAATACACACATTTTAAAAATGCTGTGTAAAAACAGTGTGCAGAATTTTTTTTTTTAAATCTCCAATTTTCCAAAATTAAATAATACATTTAATGAAAAAATATAGTCTAGAAAAATGTCAAGAAAATAAATAATAATAATGTAAAAAAATCTTATGTGTAATTTTTTCTTTTAAAAACAATAAAATTCTATAGTATACAAAATTTAAAAATTCATGTCATGAAAAAATCTAGTCTATGAAAATGCCAAAAAAAAAATACAAATACAAAATTCAGTTTGCAAAATAAAAGTAATAAAAATCTACAGTATACAAAAATTTTAAAAGGACATGGAATGAAAAAATCAAAATTCAAAATATTCATAATAAGTAATAAAATTCAACGTACAAAAATCTTGTAAATTTTCAGGGGAGCTGAAATGACACAGATTAAGATTTTATAAAGTGCTTGATCTAACTTTTAGTCATCATTATCCCCAACTAATAAGAACAATGGGATAAAAATAATAATAATAATAATAATAGGACAGTGTGCAGTTTGTTATAATAATTTAAATTAATTAAATATTTCATTTGAAATT
>NW_007579358.1:20611-25743 GCF_000690725.1 Stegastes partitus | reverse complement strand
ACATCACATTTTTATTAATATTATTTTATTATTAATATTAAAGCATCAGCAGCAGGTTGAAGCAGTTTAAACTACTTTACATCCAGTTTTATAGAAGATCAATCTGAGGCTCCAAACAAAAAAACTAAATCCTGAGACGCAAATCTGTTCTCAGTTTTTCTCTGTTTGATTTTTATGATTTTAATGTTAGATTTTCCTTCATTTAAACATTTATTGAAACTAATGAGACATTTAGAGAGAAATCACTATTTGACGTCTGAAATCTGAATCTGACTATAAAAAAAAAAAGCTGAAAAAGCCGCAGATTTAATCTCTAATGATGTTTTGCATTTCAAAAACTTGTTCTATTATCGATTGTGTCAAATGTGCTGCTGAAAACACCGCTGTCAGATAAATGCGGTGGAGCAGAAAGTAGAATATCTGCCTCGGCTTGTGGTGCAGAGGACGGAGGACAGAGACGTATTCAAGATTCAAGCGTTTAAAAATTAAATGCAAACTGGCTGCGGAAGAACAACAAGACATTATAAACATATAATGTTCTTTAGAAACAGTTGAAAAATCTAAACAACGATGCAGATGTGTTCATGCTGAAGTCAAATACGTCAACCACAGTTTCCATCACGTCTGAAATCCAGCAGTGAGGAGTTTGTTTTCTGTTGTGTTTCATGATGAAGCTGCAGCAGATGGAGGAGAATCTGTGCAACATCGATGCTTCTGTTCATGACAGAATCCGTGCAGCTCCATCAATGTGTGCAGCATGGTTGTCTGAATAACTAGAGTTTGAATATTTCGGTTTATTTTTGCATCGCAGTCTTTAAATGTCTGCACAAACTTCTGCTGCTGTGACGCTGCAAACGTCCCCGATGTGGGATGAGTGAAGGATCGTCTGGTCTTGCTACATATAAATAAGCACATGAGAAATGTGTCGTCTTGACCTCGCAGCGTTTTTATCTTCTCCCAAAAATCTGCGTCTTTTTTTCTTTTTAATCCCAGAAAACAGGTGCTGAGCTACTTTTAAGTTTTCAGATGTTTCTTCCTTGATGCAGTGAAGAGTTTCTATGTGTTCGGTTCTTATGAACCCACGGTCCGTCAGAATGGATCGGTTCTGTCCCTCCAACACTCTCCAACTCTTTTCACACACTTCATCTCCATGTCAAGTTTTAGGCGTCCTTTTGCAGACGTCTTCTCTCAAGAGGACATCTGGTCGTTTTGAATTCGTAGCATTTGTTTCTCTTTTTCTTTCATCCACTCATATATTCATACACATACATATAAATAAATATAGAAGTAGTTTGCTAAAGTCCTCTAAACTCTGCCTGTGTCTGTACGTCCTCTCCAGGTGACCTACCGGGTGGTCCAGGTGACGGACGACCAGCTGGAAGCGGCGGCTGACGGAACCGGCGCCGTCAGCGTCGTCTCCACCGCTGCCTTCGCCGGAGCTCCTCAGGCCGTCGCTCAGGTGAGTTCCACGGCTCAGGTGTGTCCACGTGCTCGGACAGGAAGTAACGGAAATAACTCCAGATGAATAAAATGAGTAATTAAAGGCTAAATATGTGGCTCACTGTCGCCCAAATATTCTATTTATTACAGCAACATAAATGCAAAAATGAGAGAAAATAAATTGTTCAACATTTTTTAAAAGACACCAGAACCTAAAACTGATCTGAAAACGAGGACGATGAAGTTCATCCTGCTGCAGGCTGACGAGCATCGTCTTTAACACATGATTCCTTCTGTTGCAAACTCATTTTCTAGTCCAGGCATTCTAACGTTGTCAGTACGCACACATCTCTGTTGTTTTATTCCTTATTTTCTGACGTTTCCTTCTGGTTTGGACTCTGCAGGCCGTCATCCAGAACCCCTTCAGTAACGGAGGGAGTCCCGGCGGGGAGACGGTTGGAGGAGAAACCCGATTCGCTTACTTTCCCGCCGCCACCGTCAGCGATGGAACGGCAACGGCGGTGTCGGTTCAGGCGACGGCCGACCCGACAATCACGCAGGCAGGAGGTGAGGAAGCTCCACAGTCGTGTTCCTGAACTCTGCAATAAGATCATCACCTGACGGAGTTTTATCTTAATGTGCTGAAACGAGTTAATCAAA
The DNA here is from genome assembly GCF_000690725.1 of Stegastes partitus. Taxonomy (NCBI): domain Eukaryota; kingdom Metazoa; phylum Chordata; class Actinopteri; family Pomacentridae; genus Stegastes; species Stegastes partitus. The sequence continues at coordinate 23,643 of NW_007579358.1, read as the reverse complement.
GTTTAATACCGTCAAGAAGGTTCTAAAATCAGTGACAATTACCAGAAATAAAAGTTCTGGTTCTGTTTGTTATACCAGACTTTTTGTATAATTACTGAGGTTTTCACAACAAAATATGTTGAATTAATGTGTTTAATTTAGTGCAATGTAAAAACAAAAAATTGGCCAAAAATATGAGCAAACTAATATAAAATGACCCATTAATAAAAAAACATAGTATTCCGTAATTAAAACATATTTTCTATCTTAATCTTATTTTTTTTTTAAATTGTTACTTTTACATTATAATTTATTTTAATGTAAATTGTAATTTATTTATTACAGATTTTTTAAACAAATTTAAAAAAAACTTTTGCATTGCATTTTCTATTACATTTTTGCAGAATGTATTTTTTTATACTCTGTTTTTATTACATATTTGACATTTCTGCACATTGTATATTTTTACCTTACTTATTTTATTTATTTCTCATGTTTTTCCTCAATGTATATTTTTTGCATTGCCTTTTTTTTTTGCACGCCATATTTTTTTTTTACATTTAAAATTTTTACTTTTTTTGTTTTTTACATTCTTGCACACTTTACATTTATGATGTTAATTTTTACATATTATTTCTTTTTTTTTTTTTTCAAAACCTTATAGTTTTTACACTGTACATATTTTACATTTTTTCTTCCCTCCTTGTTGTCTTTGGTTCATTTTATGGCTTCTGTTGAAGGTTTGTGTGTCTGACTGTCGGATGTCTGGTGTTAAATGTGGCTTCTTGGCTGCTGCGAAGGATCGATAAACTATCTGCTGATCAATCTGTGGATCTACTTCCAGGTCAGTTCTACGTGATGATGAGCCCCCCCGAGGTGCTGCAGACCACCACCCCTCGGACCATCGCCCCACGAACACACACCTACACCGCGTAAGTACAGCATCACACCTCCTCCCGTTTCCTCCCTGAAGACACCAAATCACCACAACTTCTCCTTCGACCGACGCCTCACCTCCACATCACTTCTCCTCCTCCTCCTCCTCCTCCTCCTCCTCCTGCTGCCCTTCTTTGGTTGACTGTCTTTGTGTACAAAAAAAAAAACAACAAAAAAACATCAATATCCGTCATTCAAAACCGCCGACGTCTGAACTCCGCACTCTGTCCCACTTACCTGCCGTCCCCAGAGACCTCGGTGAAAGCGAGATGTTGCAGCAGGGCAGCTCCAACTGGTGAGAAGATCTTTCACATACGAAACCCCCCCACACCACCACCCCACCCCATCCCATCATAGAGTCCCAGTACAGTCCCAGTCTGGTCATTTACTAAACCAGCAGCTGCATTTTAGTCACATGAAAGAACCTGGAGGACGCTTTTCCTGCTCAGTTCAGGTTAAAGTCTGCGAGTTTAGTTCACATGCAGCGTTGTTTACAGCCTTTAAAGGAGAATTCTGCTTCGTTTCAACCTGCTGAGCTCTCCTTATTATTACATTTTAAGTTGTTTATGTTACATACATGCAGCCTGTAACACTCTCAGGGGATTACTTTGCACTTTCTATTACTTTATATATATATTATAATCCCTTAATTGCTGTTGATTTCTATTGGTCACTTATTTTTAGTCTTAGTGTTATGCACTAAAAGTCAAATTATGTTAAAAAAAAAAAAAACTACTTCTTTAATAAACAGTTTGATTTTTAAAGTGTGATTTTAGACGCTTGTTTTGCAGAAAGTAAATGCAGAATTTAGCCGCCTTGAACAGACTGAAGCAAACTTTATTAGCTTTGAAAAGCTGAGAGTTCGGTTCAGTCGCTCTTTGTCCTTTTCTTTTTGGATCTCCAGGATGTTTATCACAGTTGGGATTCCTCTCAGTCAAGTCTGCAGCAGGATCATTCCACATAAAATCAACCAAATCTGTAACATAAAGTCCAACTTAACCTCCTCAGAATCAGCTGATTCTTCATCTACAGCAACTTCATTTAATAAAGCAGAGTTCTACCTTCATGCTGTGAATGTTTCCAGAGCTCCAGGCCCTTGAAGGTCCAGATTTCACACTTTTTATTGGACTTTTTTCCATCATTTCTGAGCCTCAGAACTTCATCAGTGCAGCAGACAGACACTGGAACTCTGGAAATATTCACAGTATGAAGGTAAAAGACTTCATTAAATTGAATAAAGTTACTGTAGATAAAGAAGATAGTGAAAGAGGCTCTGGTTGATCTGGTCTGTGGAAGGTATCCATGAATGGAGATCTGTAGTACAATTAGAAAAACGTTCCAGGCAGATAGTTTAGGCATGCTTCATTATTGACTCAGTTTCGCTGAATCTCTGCAGCAGAATCAGAAAGTGCAAAGTTAGTGAGACACTTAGAGCCACGTTAACGGGAAACGCAGCAGCAGGCTGAAACATATCGACCTTTAGAGGACGAAGCTCACTCACAAAGTAGAAAAGGTCCTGCAGCCGTAGCAGCGTTCTAGGCTCCCTGTCAGCTTGTAGAAGTAAAAAATATAAAGATTCCAACTTAAAGCGGAAGGCTCTTTGTTCAGATGCCTTCAGCAGCGTTTTCTGTTCAGTGACTCGTAGTTTAGGCTTAGTGGTTAATAATCACTGTGGTTTTTATTTTTTTTGGCCTTAACTTCAGTGTGAAACGGTCGTTTTTCTTTGTGTCTTTGCAGGAAGGTGGAGGGTCCACGAGCGCCTCGAGACGAGAGGCGGCGAGCGCAACACAACGAAGGTGAGCGTACATCTGTCATTTAGCAGAGATGTTTGAGTCCTCACTGGTAAAGAAATCTGATGTGTTCATAGCCTCCCATTAAACAAGGAAAAAACATCTGTCACTGAAAGAAGATGGAACTGACAAAGTAATAATAAATAAACATTTAATGAACATCATGCCGCGGTTCAACAGAAATATTAACAAAAAGAACAAGAAAACAACAAACAAACCAGCATGATGGAGCTGGAGTCTATCCCAGCTGACTCAGGGTGAAGGCAGGTTCACCTGGACAGGTAACCAGTCTATCACAGGGCTACACTTAGAGACAGACAACCAAGC
>NW_007579358.1:15411-20151 GCF_000690725.1 Stegastes partitus | reverse complement strand
TGACTGTTGTGAGTTTTTCTTTGTCTTTAATGGACGGCTGTGAATACATCTGAGGACGACTGTAGACATCTTGTTGTGTTTGGGTTTTAATTCACGTAGCTGTTGCACATAAACGCGTGAGAAGCTTCGTGCAGTTTGACGTCAGGACAGTAAACGTCTAAGCAGCTGTTTTTCCTCGTTTAAACGTGTGAAGTTCTGACGAGTGTCTCCATCTTTGCAGTGGAAAGAAGAAGAAGAGACAAGATCAACAACTGGATCGTCACGCTTTCCAAAATCATCCCCGACTGCAGCGTGGACAGTCGAACCGGAGCGGTGAGCGAGCGCCGTGTTTACTCGGACGGTGTGCACGACTCCAACAGCGGCGACAGATGGCCGCTTTTCTTTTTTTTTTGTCTGCACACCTGTTGCTTCGAGTAGATCAAATAGAGCTGTAAAGATGAGGGGTGTTGTTAGGTCGCGCTGCTAATACCAACTCGTTGGGCCTGAAAGCAGCTGTTTCACGTCCCGGATCTTTTTAGATTTGCTTCAAACCTCCATTTATGAAAAGTATTCACCTTCTTTGGAAGTTTTTCCCAAGATTTTACCCCAAAAAATAATAAAAAAAAGACTCTTTCATGTCAAAGTAAAAACAGATTCAGTGTTTAAAAATCAATAAAATGCTTTTTTTTTACGTTCATTAGAGCAGCAGTAGAGAATGACTAAGTAAATATGATGCTGCCGCCGCCGTGCTTTATAGCGAAGCACGGCGGTGGCAGCATCATGACGTAGAGTTTTGCTTGTACTTTCCATTTTCTGATCCTTTCTGCTCCTAATCCTCGACAATTCAGGTGCAAATATTCTAATTTTTTAACTCTATTAAAGTTGTCTGATGGCTTTAGTTGCTTTGTGAAATAGTTTAAAATATAATCAACAAATAAATTATGATGTAATGTTATAGATTAATTAATTGATCCCAGAGAGGAAATTCCAAAGCTAGCCAGCAAACGAGCTTCATAAAGTAATTAAATCAGCTTCTCCAGCTCCAGCGTGATGAACACATTAATCATCATCAGTCATTTAATTCCAATCATGTAATGCAGATTAATCTAAAACTGTGCATAACGACTGTGTGTACTTTTGGTAATTTAAACATATTCTGATGCTAATGTTTTTGTATTTTTACTTAAATTTAGACGCATGACTCTTATTCTGAGCAGTACTTTTCTCCACCTACTGTACTTGGAATACTTCATTGTCTGCTCATCCTTTAGGCTTGTGTAACCGCTGGGCTCAATCAGTGAAACACCCGCTGGAACCGCCGCCAAGCTTTCCATCTTAGCCAGAATTCGACTCTTTTAACTCGTGTTTGCATTCGGTGGGGCGGTTTGTTCAGTTTATCTGATGTGGATCCAAGACTTAATGGAAGTATTTAGTCACCGGAGGAAAGTTTGGAAAAGATTTCTGTACCAGGAGGAAAGTAAAAATAGCAGGAAGTGGTGAGTCAACCTGAACATGTTGTGTTCCTCAGAGTAAAGGAGGCATCCTGTCCAAAGCCTGTGATTACATCCGCGAGCTTCGCCAGAGTAACCAGCGACTGCAGGAAAGTTACAAAGAGGTGGAGCGAGTGGAGATGGACAACGAGCTGCTTAGACAACAGGTAAACCAGCTGCTCCCTGAACGCACCAAGTCCAAACCGAACCACCGCCGTGCTTCATGTCATGATGCTGCCGCCTCCGTGCTTGATGGTGGGACGGTGTGTTGTGACCTTTATGGAAACAGCACAGCCACAGCTACAAGGACAAAGATCTTCTGCTGTATGACACAGAATGACACAAATCCTTCAACAAAAAAGAGACAGAAAAAGTACAATTTCTTTGATAATTTATTTTGAAAAAATGGACAAAACCTGGAGTCAACATTTCCACGGGTGTTACCAACAGTGGGGGAAAAAGATGTAGACTCCTCATACTGTAGATCAGGGGTGTCGAATCCTGGTCCTCGAGGGCCGCAATCCTGCATGTTTTAGATGTTTCCTTCTTCCAACACACCTGATTCACATGATCAGGATCGTTATCAGGCTTCTGCAGAGCTTGATGATGAGCTGATCATTTGAATCAGGTGTGTTGGAAGAGGGACACATCTAAGACATGCTGGATTGCGGCCCTCGAGGACCGGGGTTCGACACCCCTGCTGTAGATACTTTAGTATTTACATTTTTAGTTTGCTTTCATTCTTGTCTTTTTTCTGCTCTGTGGTTTTTATGACATGTTTTGACTTTAGGCTAACTGTTTTCCAATGAGGAGTACAAGAACCTTTAATGTTCACCATTTTCAGTTTTGATAAACGGTGTAATCGGAGACAGATGGAGACTTAACTGGTCCTTTTGGGGACGTTCAAGGTGTCCAGTAAGAAAAGGTGCAGCTGGGTGTCAGAACCAACTTTAGGTGGAAGAAGAAACCAGTTTTTAAAGTTAGTTTTGAACCCTCTGGTGGATTCTGGTGTTCACTAACCAGACTTTGTTGCCGTCCTGTCCTCACCTAATCATCTACTCTCGTGTTTTCCCAGATCGAGGAACTAAAGAACGATAACGCGCTGCTTCGAGCGCAGCTGCAGCAGCACGGCGTAGAAGTGAACGGAGACGCGACGCCGCAGTGACGGCGGCCTGAAGGCAAACCCGACGTCGCCTCCTCCCTCCACCTGAACACCAACGCAGGAACAAACAACCAGAGACAATTTGCATCTGAAGTCGGACCACGATGACACGAAGCTGAGGACTGCAGGCCGACGTCTCCTCTGAACACTCTGACACCTGTGCAGCCGGCCGAACCGCTCACCTCTGTTTTTACTTTAAATTATAAACCTGCCACAGATGATTTAATAGTGTCACTGTTTTATCGTCACTCCTTCCTTCTTTTCTTTTCTGTTGACATTTGCTGTGTGTTGAAACTACTAAATGTGACATTGAAGACGATAGTTCCCTTTTTTTTTTTTTTTTGTTCGTTTGTTTTAATTTATTAGTCTTTAGGGAACGTGTGCACAGACGCAAAGAAAAGCTGCATTTCACCGTTTCCCTGGCGACGAACAAATAATCTCAAGACGCTTTTCACTGTCAGTTTCCACTTCCTGCCTCTTCACGCCGACACTCCGAGCACCAGGAAGTTCTGTAACAGCAGCTCGACGGAGGGCTTTCGCTTTGGAGGCTTTCATAGGAGCCCGTTGGAGAGTCTCGGTGTTAACATAGCTCAGGTAAATGGGAAGGTGCCCTGGCCAAGCTGTTCCCACGCTCATCAAGTTCCTCTATAGAGAGTCTAGGTTGCATTCGTGTCCCCTGTAGGTGCACTGTACAGATTTAAAAAAAAAGAAATAAAACTGAGATGATTTTCCACTCGTGAATCATTTCTGCCGGGCATTAAAACCTCAGTTGGTTTGTGTATCTGAGGTCTCGGCCAGGTGACTTCTGGTCCTGCTGCGTTTTAACCGACATGCGAGGTGGCTTTGTTTTTTTTCTTTTAGTTTTTTTGCTGCTGACTCTGACCGTCGACCCGCCGCGTGGTCACAATGTGATGATAGTTAGAACTAACCAGCTTTTGTCTACACTGAAAGTCACCACAGCATGGAAATATAACCACTGGCATGACTAATTCTGATACTACAATAAAACTGAAGTGTTTATACCTCAGCCTTGTTCATTACAGACCTTCTTTTTTAGGTCAGCTTAAAGCCAGAAGCGAGTCTCTCGGAGGTCGAATCAAACCCGTGTGTGAACGTTTTGACTGTTTTCTTTCAAACTGTGCGATTTTGAAGTACTTTTGTGTTTTATTTTCACTTCATGCGGCTTTATGTTTACAGTCCACATCGCTTCAGAGGGAAATATGACAGCTACTTTACAAAATTAGGATTCTTCCATCCAGACATGTAAATAACTACACAACAGTCTGTATAAATATAGCTGCACATTTTTGATCATCTAGATTTTTTTTTTAATGCACGAAAATAATATAGACCCTATAATGTCATATATAATATAAACAAATCTAAAATATTAAGATTAAGACCCTGTACTAATATTCATTGTGTTAATTTATCTAAGTAATTTAAATATTATGTAAAATAATACATAAAATATAAATATTATACCCTACAGTACTGATTATTCAAATTTGACCTGGCAATTATAAATATATTGAGGTTAAGAATCTATGATAAAACACTAGTTTACTAAACAAAAACTATGATATTATGTAAAATACAAAAGGTACCTTTCTGAAATACCTGATAAGAAGTGTTACGGCCCCAGAGCCTCTGTCTTCTCACTCCTACCTTGCAGGTTTCTGGCTGGGCGGAGCCTCCAATCTGCTAACCTGGTGCACCTGGCCAATCTCACTCACTATATAAGCCAGCCTGCTGTGCCAGATTGCTCTCTTCTCCCTTACCAGCCATGCTCCTGTGTTTGTCTCTTTTTGTTTGTTTCATGCTGACAACATGCACCACACATCAATTACTGCACTCATACACCCTCGCACACCACTGACGTTCACAATCACACCTCACGATTCTACTTTGTTTCAATAAATAGCCTTATGTTACAGCTGAATCCACCTGTGTTTCCTCCTTTGTTGCGGCCTAAGAGCCAGTCGTAACAAATTGGGGGCTCGTCCATTGTGAATTTCTTTATTTTTTGTTGTTTGTGGCTGAGGAGACTGGTAGGCTGTCCTTTGTTGGTTTGAATCGCAGCAGCATGACGAGGTAAGTGTTGAGCCA
>NW_007579358.1:0-14946 GCF_000690725.1 Stegastes partitus | reverse complement strand
CGTTTGTAGAGGCACCGTGTGAGAATATTATAGATGGGTGTACAAAGGATCAACTAATAAAAATTGCTGATTACTACAAGGTTGATGTTGGTGATAAAAAAAAAACTATTAAGACCATAAGGGCAAGTTTAAAATTTCATTTATTGAAAATGAATGTGTTGGACACAAACAGTTGTTCCTGTCTCTGAGGGTGTTGAGGACTTTTCTCCGCCATCAATGACTCCTGATGTCGGTTTAACTTTTGAGCAACAAAAAGAATTACTTTTGTTGCGGATGAAATTAGAGATGGAGAAAGAACTTGCGGTGGAAAAAATGAGGCATGGTATTGAGTTAGAAAAAGCACTGTCACTTGAGAAGATAAGACAAGAAGCTGAAAGTGCAAAGCTTGATCTGGAAAAGCAGAAACGGTCTCTGATTAGAGAGGGAAAAGTTGTAGCTGGTGTTTTACTTGCTGATGGTCGCTCTGGTCCCAGCTGCTCCATGGAAAGGGTGGATGTTTGGAGGGAACTGAGATTGGTTCCTCAATTTAATGAAAAAGATCCTGAAACTTTTTTTGTCCTCTTTGAGCGCCTAGCTGAGACACGTGGTTGGTCTGACTCCACTTGCATGATATTGTTGCAGTGTGTGTTAACTGGAAGAGCCCAGGAAGTGTATTCCTCTTTAACACAGGGTTCACGTTCGATGAAGGCTTTGGCTGATGAGTTTAAGCATCCGACACATCAAAGGGCGGGACAATGTTGTGCCGGTGCATTGTCTCGGTCTTATTAGTTAGGTTTGTGTTGGAGCTATTTGTTTGTTTTGTAATATTTTATATTTAATATTTAGTTATTTATTTTCTGTAGTTTTCTTTGAGGAATGCACTTTGGTTTGTGGTGGTTGGTCTGAGTAGTTGTTGGTGCCTTTATTTTGACAGTTTTGGGTAGCTGGGGCGGGCTGAATCGACATATATGGGCATGTAGATGGGCTGGGCACCTACAGGGGTTCATGGTTTTTACCAGGGCTGAGGACAAAGCAAGGGTTTTTTATGTTCTTTGTTTGTTGCAAGCCAGTGGAATAAACTCCATCAACCTTCAATTTTTGGCTGGACAACGGACTCATTTCACCCCCCCTGCGTACATTAGTTCCCTGGGTGCCACAGTGGCTGGTTGAGTTTGATTTGAAGACAAACAGCCACTATAGTTTGTATGTTTTTTTTTTTTGTGTGTGTACTCTGCGTGAGCCTATAAAGAGTGATACTGGAGAAGACATTGTTTAGGGAAGCACTTATAGGTTGCTTAGGTGTCAGGGTTCCTTTGGGGACCCTGACTTTATGGGGGGGGGGGTGTTACGGCCCCAGAGCCTCTGTCTTCTCACTCTTACCTTGCAGGTTTCTGGCTGGGCGGAGCCTCCAATCTGCTAACCTGGTGCACCTGGCCAATCTCACTGACTATATAAGCCGGCCTGCTGTGCCAGATCGCTCTCTTCTCCCTTACCAGCCATGCTTCTGTGTTTGTCTCTTTTTGTTTCATGCTGACAACATGCACCACACATCAATCACTGCACTCATACACCCTCGCACACCACTGACGCTCACAATCACACCTCACGATTCTACTTTGTTTCAATAAATAGCCTTATGTTACAGCTGAATCCACCTGTGTGTTTCCTCCTTTGTTGCGGCCTAAGAGCCAGTCGTAACAGAAGACTACATTTTATAAAACATTCATTAACCTAAATAATCAGGTTTAGTCCCTATAAGGTTAAATTCTTTAACAAATAACTTTCTAATTTCAAAAATTAAGGCTGAGACTCTTAAAAATACATTGAAAATTAATAAACTAATCTACACTGGGACGTTTTTTCTGCACTCAGTACTTAGTTTTAACACTTTATGTACATTCGTTTTAACACAAGACTTGTACTGGAGTACTTTTGCTGCAGTACTGAGTATTAATACTTTTACCAGAGTAATGTTTCCCCCCATGGTGAAGGAGGAGCACAAACGCTTGTTTTACGTTAGAATTTAATAATTAAACGGTTTTCGGTTGTGTCGCCTCGTTGCCTGGAAACGGCCCGACTCCACGTTGCCGCGGCAACCGGGCAAACCAGCGCGCTCCGGCTGTGTGAAGACCTGAGGTGAGTAGAAAGTTATGAGGAATAAAAATGACTCTTTAAAGCTGCTGTCGGGATGTTTCAGCTTGGTTCAGGTTTCAGGTGTTCTGTCAGTTTAACAAAGCAGCAGCAGGTTTATCAGAGCGAGCTGAAGACGTTTTACTGCCCTGACAGCTGATCAGGTTCTGCTCTGAAGTACAAACTTTAAGATGTGACACCTTCTACTTTCATGGTTTTACTGCATCTGTCCGACAAGTTAAACATTTATATTACTCTGAATAAAACATGAATATTTTCTGACTACAGCTATTTTAATTATCGTTTCATTTAATTTTCATACAAGTGCAACAAACATTTCCTCATTCTAGCTTCTGGGTTATTTTAATATTCTTCACAACCAGCATCATGAAGGTGTCTCTGGTGGACTACTGGCTGTAAACTGGTATTATTCTGTATCACACACACGAAGAATAAAAGATAAACTACCAGGCTACAGCTGCAACAATCAGGATTTATAACATTAACATTTAAAACAAAAAACAATTACAGAAATCGATCTGCAGCTGTTTAAGTCAGTTTTCATACAAAAAAAAATCCAAAACTTTTCAAGATCCCAGCATCACATAAGTGAGGATTACATTGGGTTAGTTTGATGTTGGTGAGACTGAACAGACATCATGAAGCTGCTCTGGGGACAGTCAATGAATATTTCTACATTTATTTTAAAACTTTTAGTTATTAATAGGGTTCTATATAATACACGAGAAGACCTAAAATTAAACTAAACCATCCAAAAAACGGCTAAAATGATGGAAATGTTTTGGCTCTACAGTTATTATTTTATTACTGTTTTAGTAAATTCTACTAGGAAATATATCTGGAATGTAAATAATTCAACAAGGGCAGTACTCAGCTACTTCCTGGATTATTCAGATGTTAAAATTAATTATTCATCTGAAGTTTTTTGTGTTCGCATCGTGTCTGCTGCCGTTTCGGTCCAGTGCTGTGACAAGATATATGTTCTAAATGAATTAAATTGAATCTAATGTCATGTTTGTTCAGCACCAGGATGTTCTCGGTGAAGCCCGGCCTCCGTCACAGCGTCTCCGAGTGGAGCAGCAACAACCAGCAGCTGTCAGCCGACGCGCAACACGAGCGCCACGTTTCTGCCGCAATCCGGCAGGAGGGAAGGTCGCTGCGCAACCAAACCCGCTGCAAGGTGGCTTCACGCTCCACGGTCTCCCTCATCACCTTCTGTACGTGTCACTAAAGCTCCTGTTTTCTCTGCAGACGATCTGGGACGAGAGCGACTCGTCTCGGAGGCTCAGCGACCGGATCTGGGATGTGGCTCGTTGGAGGGACGCGTTGGAAAGCTGCGCTCAGAAAGTGGACGAAGAGATGGAGGCTCTGACGCTGGTGATTCAGGAAACAAAACAAAACAAAGACCTTGGACACATCTGAACAATCCCTCAAACTGTCGCGTCAAGTTTAGCAAACACAGGAGGAACCGTTAGCCAAAATGGCGCCATATTTCTGGATCTCCATTTTTAGCCTTTGAGCAGCAGGTCAGATTGAACATCCGTGTCTGCCAGGCTCACTTCTCACCCCGAATGCACAAGAACTAGCTCAAAAGATGTAAAAAAAAAAATCATATTGACCCCCAAAACAACCCAACAAGCAGGAAACGTTTCCCCAACGTTGGCTAACGTTTATTTTGCTACTTGACAACTTATTTTAATTTCGTTTTAACTTGAATAATATTGATTTCTAGGAACTAACATCTGACACTATTCGCCAAAACACATCAGAAGCCAAGTTAATTATTGCTTCAGCAGAATTTTCATACAAATTTGACAAATATTTAATGATTTCAGACAATTATATATTTCTAAACTCTTTTTATGTTAATATTCTTTATTTATTGCTGTCATGAAGGAGTCGCTGTTGGTAAATTTAATGAACACATCTACATTTTTTTTTTTTTTTTTTAAACCTAAATGATGGTTTTACACTGAAAAAGTAATATTGCACATCATTATGATATAATGTTGATGTAGTTTTGCATGTTAAAGTTACTTGGAGGAAAGAAGTAGTTGATTCTGAGTCTTGAGACGTTCGAATAATTCTACATTTTCTTTTTATTTCTCTGCTGTAAACAAAAGGCGCTGCTAAATATAGTTCAAACTTGAAATATTTAAACAGCTACCAGTTTTTCCGCCTTCACATTCTGTTTTTTTAGCACATTTTATTTGAAATAATGCACAAAAATGTCGGATTGCGTATCGCAAATGGCGGCCATCTTGAGAACTTTCTTTAATGAAAAACCAACTTGTGGCCCGTTTACGTGCTTTCATGATATAATTTAATACTTTGCTGATGTTTGCAGTTATCTTCCACACTATTCGTCTCTTCTCAGCTCAGTAAATATCTACAACATCTGCATTTTTTACATCCGTGTGGGTCCATTCGCTCCCACAAACGTCACTCCTCCAGTCCGCAGAGTTCTAACCTGAGCCTCGCTGTGTCTCGGTTCAGTCCAAAGAGCGGAGCGAGCAGAACCTGGCGGCCACTGCTGTTCCTCTGGAGGTCTCCTCCGAGTGCCTGACGCTGAGGGAGGGCCGGCGGGGCGTGGAGCTGGTGGTGGACCCGGTGGATGAGCAGCTGAAGGCGGAGGTGGAGCTGATTGAGCGAGTGCAGCAGGTTCTGCAGCAGCACGTCAACAAGGCCTTCGAGCAGCTGTGGTGAGACTCACGCCGACTTCTGCTCTTTTTGCTTCATGAATTCCAGCCTCTCAGTTGCTCTTGTGTCTCAGTGTTCTGCAGGAAGCTCGACACCAGCTGACCTCCGACCTCCAGAACAAGATGGACGCTCTGGATGTGGACATGTCCTGTCTGTCGCTCACCGTGGAGTCGCCTCTCATCTCCCTGAAGAACAACCCGACTCGTATCCCATCTGGGTAACGCTGGAGGAAAAAGTTCCCCCAGACCTCCTCAGAATCAGCTGGTTCTTTATCTACAATAACTTCAGTATATTTAATGAGGTTCTACCTTCATGCTGTGAATACTTCCAGAGCTCCAGGTCCTTGAAGGTCCAGATTAATGGACTTGTTCCATCATTTCTGAGCCTCAGAACTTCATCAGTACAGCAGACAGACACATGACATTTAGGAGGAAGAACACATCTGAGTTCTGCTAGAACCTGACACCAGATCAGTTCTACATCCATCCCGGTGTCTCAGTCTGAACACTGGACCTGGTTCTGTTCATGTCCTCTGTCAGCAGCTGGTAGCGTCAGTATTATGGGATGGATCATAGTGGTACCAGTTTAATGTCTATGACACAGAGTCACAGAAACAATCGTTGGTACCCTGGATGTGGTTCTGGTTCTGATCAGTCACCAGAGGAAACTTTACAAAGTGCATTCTGGGTAAACTTTCCAGGCTCATATCAGCATGTGTGATGGTGGTTGGTCAGAACCAGTTCTAGACAATGGAAGGACCGTTTGACCTCCAGAACCTACCAGCTGATCATCTGTAGACACGATTGATTTGGCGACAGAACTATTTTCTACATTACAAATGTAACCCTCCTCTATGGACTTTAAGGACCTGTGATTCTGAAGATGGTCATAACTTTGCACAACTTCTTTAAATCTACTGAAGTTACTGTCCAACAGAAATCATCTGATTGGGAGGAGATCTGATTAGAGCAGGGGTGTCGAACTCCGGTCCTCGAGGGCCGCAATCCTGCATGTTTTAGATGTTTCCTTCTTCCAACAGACCTGATTCAAATGATCAGGATCGTTATCAGACTTCTGCAGAGCTTGATGATGAGCTGATCATTTGAATCAGGTGTGCTGGAAGAAGGAAACATCTAAAACATGCAGGATTGCGGCCCTCGAGGACCACAGTTCGACACCCCTGGATTAGAGGCTTTGAGTGATTGTTCTTGGAATAACTCAGCTGCAGATGGAACTTTGCATCCTGGCGTCACACTGGAGCAGAGTACAGAGTTCTGCTTTAATGTCCAACCTCGTTTGTTAATCCGCTGAATGTCGTGGCTGCAGGTCCTCCAGCCCTCAGGAGTGGATCCAGTTCAGCCAGTACAATGTGGCTCGAGCCCATGAAGCCATGCAGGCGTCCCAGCAGATGAGGGAGGACATGAGCCTCACCAGAGCCCAGGTAGGAGTCAGTCAGACACTAAAGACTGGACTGTCTTTGTAGCTGAAAGGTACTGAACTGCCTGTAAAACTGCCCGAGGAAGGACCTGAGTACCGCATTATGAGTACCTGATAAGTGCTGCGTAGATCCTCAGCTTGGTCACAACTCGTAGACTGTGGTTGCAATTCAAGAACTCAAAAAGAAGTTAATTTGCCTTCAACTGAAGCACTTGCAATAAAGTCTTCTGTGGACGTTGGTGTAAAATGTCACACATGTGACTCCTTCTCAGCTGCAGAACGAGTTGGAGACTCAACGCAGAGCCACAGAGTTCGCTCTCCGAAAGCGCAACCACCACGAAGAGCGGGCCCGAGACGAGCTGGAGTGGCAGATAAGAAACGTAAGACATCTGATAACTTATTACATCAGGACGCAGCGGCTTGAAGAACTTTTACACCAACTGTTTTAGTCGAGGGCAGGAGATTTGGGGTTACAGTTAAAGATCCGGACAGAGAAAATCCAGATGTTACCTCGTTAACATGGGCTCCCACTTGTCCACATGTGTAGAGGTGAGTTTGGCAAGAGTTTAATCACATTTATCAAAGAAAACAATCTTTCTGCCTAAATTATGTTCAACCAACAAACTGCACTGATGGAATTAGCTTTTGTTTTTAATGTCTTGATGATTAGCAGTATATTACTCAAAAACTTAAGTTGTTCCAAACAGTATTTTAAAGAACGTTTTAAGTGTTTTGAACCTATTTGCTATGAATGCAAGTTGACAAAATATTTAAAAAATGAAGTTGCTCCAGTTGGTGCTTTTGTTTATCACTTAAATTGAGATTAAATAATTCAACAACTTAATTCTGTCAAATTTCTTTTAAACTGCAGTTGTGTAAAAACAAACAAACAATGAATTTCTGTTTAAATTACACAAAATATTAAGTTTCCAATAATATTATGTCGACTCATCAAATTTACATTTTGCATCCTGCACCTTTGCGTTCAGTTATTTGGTGGTTCTGGTTCCCTGAGTTGCTGTTGGGAGCGTGATGACTGGACTGGACCTGCAGTGTTTCTGACTGTCCTCACATGTTTCTGCAGACTGAAAATGAAATGTCAGAAATGGAGAACGACATCAGCGGTTTGGACGCTGACCTGCAGGCCAAGTCGACCAACCTGAAGCTGGCTCACACCCGGCTGGAGATCAGAACCACCAGACCCGGAATGGACCTGTGCAGAGACGAGGTTCGTACGGAGAGCGTGTCGTATGCAGAGGATGTTGTTCACAGCGAGGATCTGACAGAAGCTCAGAAAGGCTGGTTCTGGTTGGTTTGCAGGTGCAGTTTGGCCTCGTTGCTGAAGTCCAGCAGCTGGAGGCCACGATCACGGCTCTGAAGCAGAAGCTCTCCGAAGCTCAGTGAGTCACAATCATCAAGCTGATTGTTGTCTACTTTATTATTATTATAAACTAAGGTTTCGATACTGGGAACCCCAAACATGCAGCATAAAAACAAAGAAATTAAAAAGATGCTGTTCAGTGATTTGGGGAAAACCTTTCTGTCGATGACTCAAACAAATGCAAAAATACACAATAGATCATAAAGACAAGATGTGTCCAAATGTGACGTGAAGCACGGTGGTGGCAGCATCATGATTAAAGCATGGTGGTGGCAGCATCATGATTAAAGCATGGTGGTGGCAGCATCATGACGTTTCTTAGCATCACTTTATTTTGTGGAAATCTTTTTCTTACTTTGACATGAACGAGACGTTTTAATACAGCAGCAAAAAGGAAAAACCTTTAAAGGAGATAAATACGTGTCACAGGCTCTGTAGATGAAAGGTGCAGCCGGCAGATCCAGAGTGTTTCGAAAACCAAACCGACAAGATGTTCAACTAAAACTCCCTGCTCGTCTCTCAGACACTCTCTGCAGAAGATGAAGCTCTATCATGCCCGGATGCTGCAGGATCTTTCCAGAAAACAAGAAGCTCTGTCTCTGGAGCAGCGGAGCATGAAGACCCGAAACCGACTCGCTTCGGCCTCCGATAAAAGCCCGGCCCTGGTGGTCCCGCTCATGAACTCGAGTGGAAGAAGCAACTTAAAGCTGCTCGCTCAGTGAGTTTTTGAAGGAAAGGGATTCGATTTATTCAGTTTTAGCTCAGATATAAAACAGCAGAACGCAGCAGAGAGTCTGACCTTAGTTAGCACAACAAATGACTTTTATTTCTTCTGGTTTTGTCGTTATTTCAGCTCTCACTGTCGTCCTTTTCTTGTTTTTTAGACCTTTTCGTTTGCTTAACTTGCATCTACAGTCTCTGTGTTGTGTTGAAGTGCCTCCCTCATGTGTGTCTCTTTACAGCAAAGCATTGTCTCTAAAATGTGAATTAAAACTCAACCAAACGCTACATGTGGCCTCTACACGTTTCTACCAACATTTCCCACGTGAAAGCGCTCACGTTCACGTCTGCTCATTATTTCTGTCGACCTTTAACGGCTTTGTTTGTCTTGTTTGACCAACTGACGCCGTTTGGAGCATAAAGGCGGCGATAACGACGTGAACTTTGACTCCGGTTCAGATAAAAATAAAATTAAAAATAAAAAAAACTGCCAAACATGGGACCCCTGAGACAATAAATTACGTAAATCTGAAATGTCGCGGCGGTGATGTCTTCACATTGTTTGTGTCTCGGTCGCTGTCTTTGAGAAGTAAACGTTTACGTCGGGATCGTCTCTGACAATCAGCTGCAGTAAATCTCAGGATAATAAACTTTAACTCTGCAGGGAGACCAGAGGAAGTGAGCAGACAGCAAATCAGCGAGTGCAGATTAAAGGACGAACAGTGTTTTCTGTGGAAGAAAAACCCAAATACATTCATTATTAGTTTCATTTTGGCACTTTTAGCTTCTGTTAATGTTGGATTGTTTGCTCGCCTGCAAACAGATTCCACGTTTTTGCATCTCGACTTGACGTGTCACTGAGTAAAAACACCCCTTTTTTCCCAATAAATAAACTGATCAGCCACAACAACAACCTGCCAGCCATCGTGTCGGCTCCTTTGTAGTTTCCAGATGTCAGCAGCAGATCTGACTTCCAGAAAAGCCGCTCAGTCTGATCGAGATTTGGGAGATTTGGAGGAAACACTTTGAGCTCTTTGTCAGGTTCCTCGACCAATATTAACTCGTAGTTAGCTGAGGAGACGTATCAGGCCCGTTTCATTCAGTTACCTCGACTTGAATTTAGTTTTAAATCAAATTCTGAATTGCACACTGTAAAAAAATGACTTTTCAATCTTTCTTTCTTTTATCAGTTTACTGTTATTTTCTCTTTTTTGTGACATGAAAGACAATAAAAAGTATTGATTTACATGTTGTCTGAGCAAAACTACGTAGTTTACATCAAAACATTTTATTTTTTACAAATGCTGATTAATTCTTTAACATGTGACCTTAAATTTACCGTAATGTCCGGACTATAAGCCGCTACTTTTTTAACACGCTTTGAACGCTGCGGCTTCAACAACAATTTATGGATTTTTATGAGCTTTACGAATTCGCACCGAGACCAAAGTGACGCTGAGAGCGACAACGACAGAGAGACTGAGGAAGTGATGAAGTGATTCTGAGGCTGTTCAGCTCCTGAAGACACTGAAGAAGATGACTTTAGTGGTTTTAGTGCAGGAGGAAGATGAAGATGGCGATCAATGACTTTTCCTGGTAGCTGCTGGAGTTTTATTTCCTCAACCAGCCGTGTTACAGACGCTGTTCAGAAAAAAGTATCTACGGTACGTATTTAATTAAAAGTTAAAACATCTTTCTGTGTAAATATCTCATGTTCCAACGTGGACACCTGCAGCTTAGAGACCAGAGCAGCCTGGATATGAACACACCTGGTTTTCTTTTTAGAATTAGTGGGTGTGGCTGATATTCAGGTGCTCAATAGTTTGGAGATTACGGTACTCTATTTTTGTGAAACTTGCAAACAAAAAACAACAAAAAAAAACAGCACAGTTATTTTACTAAGATCTGTAAGGATTTGAAAATTGGTTTATAGTTTTGGTAAATTTCTAAAAACTATTTATTTTACAGATTTTTTGGTGAATTAAAGATAATAACTTGTAAAATCTCCCCATTAAAACAGTATTAACTGACATGTTGACAAGTATTTGCTCTTATTTTCACTGTTGTTGGAGTCGTTCATGTATTTTTCAGGCGCTGTTGCAGCCCAGTTTTTTTTTACACCAGTTGTATTTTTACAGTGCATGTTTTGATCCACTGCAGGTTGTTTTCTTGGAAAATCGTTTCTCCCTCAAATAAAATGCCTCTGCAACGAGCCCATGATTTTCTGCTCCATTTTCTCCACGTCGAGCGACACACCTACCACACGGAGGAACTAATCCTCCGTCATAAAACTGTTCACGCCACAAACAATCCGAAGCCCGGCCCGTCCCGTCCTCGCGTCCCCATCAGCTCGTCACATTTATGGCTTTACTGCCCGGCCCTCCAGTCGCATTCAGGCCCTGGAGGCTCGGCCACGCGCTTCCTGACAGCCTCAATTATTCTGAATCATTTCACTTAAGGGCCCAGATGCTACCTGTCCGCTGCCCTCCACTCAGAGGGCAATTAAGGCGGTCTGGAGCCGGTAAATGCCCCTCTGCTTCTGCATGAGCGGTTGCGTCTCCTTATCTGCACCTCATGATGTCGTCGGCGCCTCGCCCCCTTCGCGCCCCCTTCGTGGCCACCGCCTCTTTTTTTTTTTCTTCTTTGCCCTCAGAGGCAGTCGAGTTGGCACACGATGGAGGGAACACGTCGGCTCTGCAGCTGCCTGGAAAAAGGACCTGAAGGAGACTTGGTGGCTTCAAAGATGTGACCTCGTTTTAGTTTTCCGTCGGGTTTGTCATGATAAGCTGGCTGTCAGTGCAGAGATGCAGCTGACGCTGCCGGACGGCGTCGCTCTCACCGTCTACACCTTCACCTTCCTGCTCGGCCTTCCCGCCAACCTGCTTGTGCTCTTCGTCTACGTCCGTAAAGCTCGCAAGAGAGGCGCGACGCCCAACGTGGTCTACGCTCTGAACCTGTGCCTGGCCAACCTGGCGCTGGTGGTCTGGCTGCCCGTCAAAGCTCTGGAGACGCTGCTGCAGGACTGGATGCTGCCGCCGCCGGTTTGTCCCGTTTACACCTTCTTCCTGTACTCGTCATTGTACGGCAGCTGCCTCTTCATCACCGTGGTGACGGTGGGCCGCTACCTCAGCATCGCCTTCCCCATCGTCTACAAGCAGTACCGCCGCGCCCGGCTATCCTGTTTCATCAGCGTCGCCCTGTGGACCCTGGTTCTGTTCCACCTCAGCATCAGCCTGGTGGCCGAAGGCGGCGCCTACTTCGTCTCCACCAAAGACGAGACGTTGGCGTGCTACGACCACTTCAATGCGTCGCAGCTGGTGGTGCTGCTGCCGCTGCGCCTGGAGATGGCCATCGTCTTGTTCCTGCTGCCGCTGATTGTGACGACGTTCTGCACGTGGCGCTGCGTCACGCTGGTGTGGCGCTCGAACCTGCCCGCTGCAGGGAAGCGGAGGGTCCTGGCGGTGGCGCTGTCCACGCTGGCGGTGTTCGTGGTGTGCTACGCCCCCTACAACGCCTCGCACATCGTGGGCTTTGTGTTGCAGACCAACGTGGAGTGGAGGACGACCGCCATGCTGACCAGCTCCTGCAACGTCTTCCTGGAGCCCGTCGTGCTGCTGATGCTGTCGCCAGCAATGTCCAAGGGCATTCTGGGAAAGATCTGCGGGCGGCAGAGTCAGTACAGGCGGAGCGACGTGGGTCGGCCGCGATGCAAAGCCGCCAACGGGGCTGCGACCTTTAGGGCGCCGACCGTGTCGGAGAAGAGCCGGGCGGTGGTGGAGGTGACCAAAGTGAGTCAGAGGCAACGAATCTGAACGGACTAATAGGAAGAAATGGACAGAAAGAGGCTGAAATGTGAACTTAAAAAACAAAATGATGAAGAGGAAGACTGTCGTGGGTTCGACTCCCGCTCATGGCCCTTTGCTGGAGGTCTCTCCCCCTTTCCTGTCTCTCTCTACTGCTGTAAAATAAAAGTAAAAGCCAAAAAAAACTATTAAAAAATGAACTGTGAAAATCTGGCAGCAAGGTGCCAGAAATATCTATTAAGAAGTGGTAGAATACTGCAACATTTAACAAAATAAAAAGTTAAATTGTGAAAATAACTGTAAATATCAGTAAAATAATTGTATTTTTAATTAATTTAAATACAGTAAAAAGGGCTGCAAGGCAGATCGGTGGTTAGCATTGTTGCCTCGCAGCTAGAAGGTCGCCGGTTGGCGTCCCGGTGAGGACACCCGGGATCTTCCTGCGTGGAGTCTCCATGTTCTCCCCGTGCAGCGTGGGTTCTCTCCGGGTTCTCCGGCTTCCTCCCACAGTCCAGAAACATGCTGAGGTTAATTGGTGATTGTAAGTTGTCTGTAGGTGTGAATGTGAGTGTGCTTGGTTGTCTGTCTCTAAGTGTAGCCCTGTGATAGACTGGTTACCTGTCCAGGTGAACCTGCCTTCACCCTGAGTCAGCTGGGATAGACTCCAAAAAACATTGCAAAAAATGAATACATATTTGTAAAAATACAGATTTTTGATGTGGACATAATTTACAGTTTTGTGTAAAACATGTGAATTTATTTTTTTCTGTGATTTTACAAGCGGTTATCTGTAATTTAGAAATAAAAGGTGAAAAACTGTAAGATAACAATAAATTATTCAATAAAATGACACTTAAAAACTGTCAGTAGTCGTGTGTTACAGCTGAACTGTCACTTTCATTCCAATAATTTGATAAACAGCAGACTTTTATTTTGAAGTTGGGATCAGTCAAACAGCTGCTTGCAGAAAAAATATTCTTTTGTTCTGCTTTTATAAAATGTCTGCAAATCTGATGAAACACAATCATCTTCAGCAGTGTGGATGTTTGTTCTACCATAACTTCCTGTTGGGTCCAATAAAACTAATTGCAGCTGTAGAGAACATTTCAGACAGACTCAAAAAAAAAAAAGTCCTGGTAAAGGTGCAAGTTAATAGGGTTTTTTTTGCAAGTTAGACGCTGTGCAGGATCGTGCTGCTCGACTTTTTAAAATGAAAAGTGCAAAGAGCTGCTCTGCGTTCAGTCGCAGCAGCTGTCGAGAGGATTTGACTGCTCAAACAAATGAGATGCAAAACAAGAAGGAAACCTGCAGCTGCGTCAGCGTCTCTACGAGCAATTTACATTTTACAGACGACACAGAACGGAGCCGAAAACACGAATATAAACAAATATCCTCAGATGTCTTTGTCTCCTTCCATTAAAGAAAAGACAAAACTCACAACAGTCACTCAAATAACTAGAAACTGGAAAAAGTAATAATAGATAAAAATTTACTAAATTATAATTTAGTGAAATAAGATGTTGCTTTTGAATTGTGGTTGAAGTAGAATAGTTTAAAAAAACAGAACTGTCCTGGACCAATTAGAGCCCTTTGCTGATGAGCAGTGGTCCAGAATCAACATAAAACATTCGTGTACTGGTCCCGTCATGCTTGTTTGCTTCTCGTTGTTGTTTTTAATATAAATATTTCTGTTGAACCACAATTCAAAAGCAACGTCATGATGTTCATTACATGTTGATTTATGATTACTTTTGTCATTTTTGACTCATGAAGCTGTTCTTTAACGGGAGGATGTGATCACACGTGAGGACGACTGCATCGACACAAAACAGTAAAGAGAAAAAAAACATTTAGAATAAGACCTCACAGTGCAAATAAAACAGCTTCATTCATGAAACGTTGAGGAAAAGTTCAGTCATTTGTCTTTTATTCTGACTGACCTGATCAACTGTTCTACTGCAGGAGGTTTTTTTATTTGTTTTTAATTCACCGTCTCACTGCTGGATCTGTTCATAAATCATCACTGACTAGGAAGAACTGAATCAACTCAGACAGTCATCAGACACATCTGGGCTGATTCTGGTGTTCTGGAGCTTCTCGTCCTCTCTCTGCTTCTCTTCTGCTGGTTCACATGTGAGTCTTTTGCCTTTTTCTTTACCTCCCAGTAAACCCAGTGCTCCGATCCAGAACCAGCAAACCTCAACGTCTTAAAGCCCGCTGACCTGTTTAAAGGCCGACTTCACCCACAAATGTTATAAAAGCTTGTTGTGAAAGTCTATTCCTGTCAAACGCATCACGTTTTTACTGCAAAAAAAAAAAAAAAAAAGAGGAACCAGGAAATCCACCAGAGAAAGTCCAATAGACACCGAATATCACGATGTATCGCAGATTGTTGTCTTGCAGGATGTCGATTGAATCGCTGTATCGTCGGTAACATCTCGGAGATCACCACCTCTACTGTGTGGATCGGCGTTTTGCAACCAGCTGCCAGTTAAATCCGTGTCACGTTTTTGTCGTTCTTGACAGCGCTGTGGAATCCTGTCACACTGGTACCGGTCTGCTGGGTGGTTTTAACGCTGTTCCACAAAGTGCAGCACCAACAAAGGTGGTGGAAGAAATCGACCTACAGATTAAAGATCATTTGTTTTGGTACCTAGAATTTTTTTTGAGGGAAAGTTTTGACACGTATGTAAGTAGGAGGGGAAACATCTTCTGCTGTTACAGAACTAAAATAACTGTGTGTGTAGTTTATTGTAGTTGTTTCTGACTGAAAAA